>NW_026555837.1:0-48703 GCF_029017545.1 Prosopis cineraria | reverse complement strand
CATAACCCCTCATAAATTAGAAATAAGAAAAATACCACAAAGGTTATGCAACTGAAGAAGAGCATGGTATCAATGGATCAACCAGAAAAATGGGGGGAGAGCAGGAAGGAAATATGAAGATGACCTCTGCAACAAACGTTGATTTGCTCTGGAAAGGTCTCAAGTATAGCAGAGCGCATTGCATTGATCCTAGCTTCCTTCCGATCAATTTCTTGAAAAAAAACATCAATAAAGAAGAACATAAACTTCAGGCTCATATTCACATCGTGGAACTAAACTGATTGTAAAACAATATTAGATACAATTGAAAGTACAGGGAGAAAAAGTGAATAGCACTAGACATATCAAATGCTCAATACCACAGCTTGCATATCAATTTTAAGTAGATCAATCAACAAGCTAGTAGGAGACAAGTAACCAGTGGCACAACCCCTTATAAAGGAAGAAAATTTGCATTTGACCAAAAGTTGGGCTCAGGATCTGTAGATGAAGTCTGTGAAGATATTAAATATGACAACAGCAAAGATATGGCAGGCTGTTGACCGGTGAACTTCTCAAAAGAATAACTAAACATGATTCCCTGTGGTTTCTTTATGGGCACTTCATAATAAACAATATCATTAAAAATAACTCTACTATGATTCATTTCAGCAGTTCATAAGCAGAGAATAACAGCATTCAGCAGCATTTAAAAAATAAAAAACCATTTGACAGAAAAATATACTAATAAAAACCATGGGTTTAAAGAAGATAGAATTCAGCCAAACTTACTATAGGCCTCTAACAAGGCAGTCAGCAAGAAGCTGGAACTGGAGATGAGGGTAGCTCCCTTAGAACATGCTGTAAGTAAATGTTTGTGTTAAAAAGAATTGTATAATCTGACCTATAGATAGCTATAAAAAATACAGGATTTCATGTTTCACTTGTTAGGTCAAAATAATAGCTACCGTCTGATTAGAGATTTATAGAATCTTAAAGATTAGAGATTTATAGAATCTTAAAGAAGATGACAGAGTGAATCATTGATTTAATATCAGAAGTCCTTGATGGAAGCACAGAAAACTGGTTGACAAAACTAGTGCCCAACCCTCCCAACAAAGTAGACAGATTTTAGCTATTCTCGTCTCATAAAATTACTAAGCTAAAAAAAGAGTCAAGTAAAGTCAGAGATTGTTTCTTTAGCCGGTTTTAGAAAAGGTCAGAGATTCACGGGACACCCGCACCAGATGTTATAAAAGTGATTCTTCCCAAAGCATGACTAACACTGGATTTTCCCTCAAAAGTTCAAGCATCCATTCCAACAAAAGACATCAAAAGCAGCACACTCTAACCCCAAAAAAAAAAATATCTCTGTACTTATGCTCAAAGCCTCTAAACTTGATCATCATAAATGCTCCAAATTCTGAGAACGCACCCAAAATTCACCTAACACTCCAAAAAGCAAGACACCTCATCATAGAACCTTGTCCTAGATTAGTTTTTCATATATATTTTCAAAAAGAATGGGCTGAATTTGACCATCTACATTGTTAGAGGAAAGCTACCAATGGCATTTTCTTCTCCCATCTCAGATTTATTGAGGGTTGGACACAGTAAATCTAACTATTTTCTTTTCCATCCTACAGAATGTTCAACATATACCTTGTCTATTATTTTCGTATGGATATTAATTTTTACCAATAACCCATACATACCTTAACACAGTCACAACGACATGGGCATCCTCATCAGACCAAATTCAGTCTTGCCTGGAAAAATAAGGTGAGAAGTAAGGCACCCACAGGCCACAGGTCCATAAAAAAATAATGGAGATACATATATATATGTATATATCTGCATATCTAATCATAAGTTATCATCCCCATAATGTATCATCTTTTGTGGCCTTTCATCTGAAAAATTGGGATAGCGATGCAAAGAAATCAAATGATTGATGTATAAAAATCACTTTACTTATGAGATAGACTAGTGGCAAGCCAATTTTCTTCAGTAGTATACTGAATCGTTCCTTATACTGAGCTAAGGAGAATTAGGGTTTTTAAGTTTCAGCTAAGTATGAATTCCATAGAAGGTGTCAGATTTAACAGTGTCCATGCATGAGAAGATATGCAGGCACAAAGAATGACCGAAAATGACTTCATCCTACATAAATAGGAATAAGGAAAGGAATTTTTTTCATGGGGGAAAGAGTAAATACTTCATAACAAGCATAACAACAACAACAAACAACAACAACAATAATAAATCCTTGAATAAGTGCTTGAAGAGCTGGTATGATGTACAGTTGGTTAGACTGTCCATATGAAACTAGTTTCCCTTTCTTTCCATGCTTTCCTCTTGGTTTGCAAATGGTACCCCAGGGGACTTTGTCAGTTTTCCAGGCCCTTTAAAAAAACATATTTATTGTCATCTATAGAGAGAACAATGGCACTAAAGAAATTATTAGTACCTTGTTCATATTCTTGAACCCTCCGGTCTACTTCCTCAACATCTGCAGACTGCCGTAAATACCTTCAACTTTAGTTCCTGCAAATTACATATGGTAAATTAAACAGCAACCCTCTACCAAAGAACAGGGGAAACATTACTCATGCATACAACTTATTTTCTCATTGGAGAACTAGCTAGCATGATGAATAGCATCCAATTGCAAAAGGCCTCAAAACACACCAAGGCGGGCCGTGGTATATGGCATATTGCCAGGGCTCCATTTCAGAAATATTTTAAATGACGAAAATGTTACAAGAACTCATAATAAAAATAAATGAACAGGTGCAACAGACAAATTATCACAATAACATGATATCCAGGTATATAAATCAGTGGGCTTCATCTTGATGGAGTAGTTGGCGATCAGACCTCTAGTTATGCCCTAGGAATCATAAGGAGTAGAGATGAGATTTAGAAAGCTGTGTTTAAGACTTCAGAACCAGAGTCGCATGTTGTTCTGCTTTCAACCATTGGCAATAACAAGGCTATCAATTAGACACACAGAATGTATTTATGGAGAATTGCTAGAAGTGTAGCATCAGTTTCAGAATCGAATCATCTAGGATCATGCAGTCAGGTAAAGGGAGAGAATAATAACGCAAGTTAAGGAAACTGTACAGGGGACCCACTTTTCCTCTTTTAACATATCTTCAATTTTCCCTCAATCTCTTGCTGACTACAACATATGCACTCACTTTTGTGATTGCAAAATACCCCTATTGCTTAAGTTCAGTCAAGAGTAAGGCAAGAAGCAGCAACTGGTAGCATGGACATGGTGTAATGCTGAAGCCACATGCTGACACAATTAACAAGTCAAGCTATCATGTGAGTTGAGTCTCATAAATAATAAACCCAGTATTCCATGAGATGACTAAAAGAAAATTCAGCAGCAACTTATTTCTATGTCTATATCTTGAGTAAGAACAGGAGTACAAGTAGAAAGTATCCACAAAGAGTGTCTAACTTGGGTTAGGATTAATTTCATATTAACAAAATGGAGCTCGGCATAACCTACATTTCAACTTGAGAAGTGTCACGAGAATGAGCTGGGCCCGTGTTAACCCCATTTAGCACGAATAAATATCATACATGGGGAGCAAGTCTAATTAGTCATTTCAGTGCCTGCCTCCCAAGGGACGTTAAAAAGTGAAACAAAATAAAAACTATGCTACAATACAAGCTTATGGCAGTGAAAGCCTCCTTACTTACCATGATTCTCAAGAAACCGAAGAGCTTTTTCAAGGAAAGATGGACCTCCATCAATATCCTCTAATGCTAGAAGAATTGGTCTTCCAACAACCAAAGACTTAACAGGCCGCTTATCCCTCCCTAGATGCACAAGACAAAAACAGGTGAATACAACGATTACAGGATGCTGGACAAACAAATAAAACAATGATAAAATCTTAAAATAAAACCACAACGTACATGAAAACACACAAGGAAAGTTCACATATAATTGAACTATGTTATTAAAATTGAAACCATAAGTGAAAATGTAACAGCGTGAAAGACAAACATTGATTAAAGGACCCTTCAAGGGAATCACTCGCATCGCTCCTAAAAATCCCGTTGTGGCCCATGACAAGAGCAGCACTTGGTGCTTGTGCTAAGGCTTGCTCAAGAGCTGTCTTCCACTCATACAAGTCTTCTGATGTCTCAGCCTAGCATTTGAGAAAACAATGACTAATTTGTATAACCAGACAATTTCAAATGGCGGTTAAAAGTAATGGCAACTGAATTTCCATCTTATTATTTAGAAATTTAGTAGTAAATGAGGAACCTTAAGGGTGAATGCTCTTCCATCACGTCCATCAGGAAACAATACAGTGAGCAGCTTCTTGTCTTCTCTAACAACAACACTGAAAGATAAAATCGCACTATAAGACAGATCATCCGAATGTTACATTAAAAGGATTTCAATAAAAAAACTCACCTCCCTGAATTGTTTAAGTCAATACCCCCCAACGTCAGATTTACTTCACCTCCTTTCTGTGGAAGGGCACTCTACATTACAAATTAAAATAAGCTCTATAAGTTTATACTCTATTCTGTGGTCACCTCCTATTCTCTAACCACAAATGTGAATGGACAAAATACCATTTGTCATGGAAATCAGAATAAACTATATCAGTATTCTGATATTGAGAGTGGGAGAAGTTTGATCGATGACAATTTTACCATTTGCAAAATTATGACATGAGCATATTCTTAATCCAAGGCTGATTCATAAAGAGAAGAAAAAGAATTGAATGCAAGGGAAAAAAGATTCCACGTAAAGATAGGTTAGATTTGTGAGATACTAACAGGATCATTTTTAAAGAAAACCAATGATGTACGCGTAAGTATGAACCACCGCTTCTTCCAGGATTTCCAGCCTATTCCTACAAAAGTTAAAAACAGAATATCATGAATATTTCCATATCATTAATATATATAGACTACTCAAAGCCTTATCGTTCACAAGGATGCAGCTATTAGCCTTCCATGCAACAAATTGGGTCCAGGATCTACTTTAATTTACTTATAGTTTGACAAAATCCATGAAAACAAAGGCCTCTAAAATCAGAAATAGCCCCCTTCCTCTTTTCAAAAGAAAGAAGGAAACAAAAAAGGAAAATGGATATAATAACAAACCTTTAGAAGATATGAAAAGTGGGCCACTTTTGAAAACCTGCAAACAGTACCGTAGGTTAGAAAACAAGAAAAATCACCATTTACTAAGTTCTCATTGAAACAATCTAAAATCAAACACTTAAGACTGCAATACATAGAAACCTTTCGAGCTTTATTTTTAGGTGCAAATCACCAATTTAGGTAAAAAATTAAAAAAAAATTATAACTAGCATCAGAACATCTGCAAAAGCACACTGAAGTGGGGCAGGAAAACACTCAATATGATCAATATTCAACAACATAATAGCTTGTTTAGATGTTTTAACTGCCTGGAGTCAGGATGGTTGGCTCTAATAACAAATCGGTGAAAATAGAGCCAAATTTGGTACTATCTGCCAGGGTCCTATTCTGTTTAGAATCTTCAAGATGCTTGGATTTAAGGAAATTAAAAGCTGACCAAACAAACTATATCTAAAATTCTAAAATCACATCCGAATTTATCCTTCCTCGTGATGACAAGAATTCCTTCTCTGATATCTCTTCTTTGTCTCTCAGCTGATATAGTTTCTCTCTTTTCATACTACATAGCCTGCATCCTATGAAATTTGTTTTTACGTTGATTGACTTAGGGGTCCCACGGTTCAATTAATCATACTTCTTGGAAAGTGAAACTTCCTTCCCAGAAAGTTCATATACTTCTTGGGAAGTGAAACTTCCTTCCCAGGAAATTGAAATTATTTTTTAAATAAATATATTTGTTTTAATGTTAAAGGCATAAATACGATTTTTCTAAATAAAATATTTTTTAATATTAAGGTGTTAAGGGTATTTTTGGAAAAAGATTACAAAACACCAGGGTAGTAGAACTTTCCTGCGTTTTACTCTAGAAGTTAAATTCTCTAGTTATCTGGGAAGTTTGGCTTCTAACTTCCCCAAATCTTGGATTGTTTTTTGTGCCAAGCAACAGTCACTGCTCTACCTTTCAAAAATTTAACTTTCTCCCTTTACTTTCCCCATAACAAGCATCCCTTCAATTGCCATAAGTTTTATCAGCTTTTAAAAAAACATAGAGCACTATTTATCTAGCAAAAATGGAGGATGACATCCTCCCTATAAAGTCCTCTCTATATATATCGATATGTGCTGTATGCGCACATACATGTACACATGTTCATTTTCTTTCTAACATGTGAGATTTAAATAACAAAGTTAGAGTCCATTAACAGTTTCATTTTCTATAACACATACTTAAAAAGTAAGAAATAAATAATCAACCTTCAATAGTTTCATATGACATGTATTCCATGACTGAGAGTACATAGACAAGAACCCCAGAAAGCATACAAGAAATCCAGTAACCATTTCAAAGAACAATGCAGGAAAAAAAATGAAGTTTCCATGAGATGACCAATGACCACAACATGTCGTGCAGACTAAAACATCATAGAAGACCTTTACAAAACCCAATTGACTAGATCAGGGCCTTGGCTGATTAAGAAACTGCAATATATTCGTTTCACATTATTCTATTTCATCACTCAGCTCTACAGTCAGGCTGAATTACTTGTGTCCAATTCTTCTTATACCACCCATGAGCCTTCTAATTATTATAATTTCAACTCACCAATACATATAAGACACTTACATCTTTGAAGAAACACCTCTTGTAGGGTCTTGGTCGTAATCATTGGGAGGACATCCTATACCCACCCAAATATATATATATATATATATATATCTTCCTTAATAGTTTCATTTTGTCTATTAAAGAAACCCTTGGAACATAGTTTCACATCAAATTCAAAGCCTAACATGGAAAATAAACCAAGAAAGGCCTAGCTTAAAAAAATTTACTCCTTTAACTACTTGCTGCTTGATTAGCACAGACCTGTGATAAATCTAACTTGTCCCTGTTCAGGCAATAATCAACTTAATTCGCAAATCACAATTCCTGAACTTTCCATCGAAAGATGCACAGTTAACCCGCCGGCATTCAATCCCATTCCAGTCATAGATATCAGAAATATCAAAGATTACTTTCAACAACTGTCTTTCAAGTTGATTCATTTCTTCACTGCCTTACACCGCAAAAACAAAACTTACAGTGTTCGAAGCCCCAGGCCGAGGGCGCTCGAAGGGAGCTAAAGAAGCCGACATTTCCCCGGAGAATCACTGTAGCAGCGGCATTGAGTCTGAGTTCAAATCCAAGCAAAACCATTACCCAAAATGCTTTACATTTCAATCAACCAAATCATTCCAGTCAACAAATCAAAGATCGGCTTCTAAGCTCCAGCAACAGATCAAAGATCTGACCCCAGAAATGGCAAACTCTGAAAGCTTCGGATTCGATGGGACACTCTAATCAAGGTCACTTCAACTTCCCAATCACCTCCCCTGATGTGGGCCAAAAAAAAAAACGAACTTTAAGTCGGTCAGAAAACCGCTTAGGACTTGTTCATTTTCTCTCGCTTTCTCAGCGATTTTGCCAGAGTTTCCGAGAGGATTAGGTGGGGAAGAGCAGTGTGTCGATGACAATAACATGAAAAACTGAGGCGCTGCTTTGCTTTTCACTTACTTCATGGGTCCATCTGAACTCAGAAGAGAGGGAGAGATGATTTACAGAGACACAGTGAGAAGGGAAGGAATGCGTTCTTTGTATTCTCAAGTTCAAGTCTCTTCCAGTAAATGTTGATGTCCCGTAAAATAAGACTCATCTTCCATCAGGCAGAATTAAAAAAAAAAAAATGCATAATGTTTCAAGAGTCAAGACAACTAATGTCCCATCGTTACACGGTCTCCATCTTTTTCTTACTTTTGATAAAAAAAAAAAAAGACCATATTTCTAATGAAAAAAAAAATAATGGAGTGACTTTTATTACTAAATTATGAATTGTGTGATTATTAAATTTCTAATATTATATAAGAAAAATATCAATTAAGAAACGCTAAAAAAAATTATATAAATTAAAGATTACTTACTATCAAAATTTAAATACATACTTATCAATTCGGTAGTTTTTTATCAACAAGTATTAATATAAATTTTAATAACAATTCATTTTGAATTAACAATAATTTATTTAAATTTTTTTTATTTAAATTTTAATAACAAGTAATCTTTGATTTATATAAATTTTTTTTGGCGGCCCTTTATCGCTTTTTTCCTATCAAATACTCCTTCTTATTCTTTTTACAAAGCATTTTTAATATTACCATTGAAATCTAGAAGAGTCTTGAAACTAATTAAGTGTATCTAATAATTAAAAAAATCAAAATTTATCCTTATTTAAATGCATAGAGTGTGATTTTGAAAAAAATAATTAATATTGAATAGAGGCAATGTAAAAAATGTAATAAATATTCTACATGGTTTCTTATAAATAAATAAAAAAAGATCACAAATTTCTCCTATAAAAATCTTCCTATGAGGACTATATCACACTCACGTTTATAGCGAAGCAATATAATAGATGTTAAGAGTTAAGACATAAGAGTAAAAACTCTATACTTTTTTAAGTTATTTTTTGAATTTGAACTTTTTAATTGAAAAATTATATATGAAAACTATTCTAATTGATTGAGCTCAGGTAATGCTGAATGCCCACCAAATAGACTCGCAACTATCGAGTATCTAAAATCATCATGGCCTGGTGTAACAAAATTAGATGTGTTTTTATGCAAAACTTATGTGTGTTATTATTACATAAAGTTAAAAACTTATTATGCATTTTATTCATAGATTAGTTATGTATTGTAATAATTTTTTTACTAACATAACTTTTTGGTGAAAAAGGCAAAAGCCCAATACTATTTAGTCATCTCTTAGGCATGACACATCAAGCTATCAATTTATAATAGTGACTGTGAATCTTCTGGAGGCTCAAATAAAAACAAAGCCTTAAAGTCAAAACTAAAGTTGTTGTTAGCTAACCAATTAGTACATTGATTACCCTTTTTTTTTTCTGCAGACGTGTCGAAACTGAACTTGCCAATTTACATCAAGTTCTTCAAACATGAAAGAACATTTTTTTTTGTATTACTGTTAATATGTTGATTGATTTTTTTATGATTGATCTCAAGATAGAATTTCTCTGTCCAAATTTTTATGAATCATGGGAATTTTTTTCTTCCTTGTTATGTGAAAGAAGTTCAAAACATGGTGATAATGAATTTCATGAAATAAGGGTTAAGTGTGAATGCTGAAAAAACGTGTATTTGAGTAAGTTATCTTTTATTGGCCTTGAGAATGTTTAAATTTAATTAGTTAATACTATATTTCAATTACTTATATTAAAAATACTGTTCAGCTGTTATGGTTTCATGATTTTCTGATGATTTGACACCATCATATAAAAAGCCTTGAGGGTTACCTAGAAATAATATTGTCCTCAGGTTTCCTTGATATTTTGCTGACTAAACGTTACACTCAAAACAAAGCATCCTTTGCGTGTGTGTAGAGTCAATGAACAAAATAAATTTTAAAATATTGTACGAAAAGCATATTAAATCATAAATTTTTAAAATATATAAAATAAATTATAAATTTTTAAATTTAAAATATTTTAAATCCTATTATTATCTTTTGGTTAATGCCATTATTGTTCACCGTAAGGCCCAATCAAATACTGAAATGGCAATCCCTCGCTAACGTGTCATTTGTTTATTAGCGTCAGGGATCCTAAACTATTAAACCCCTCCGTTAAATAATGTTATAGACCTTAAACTTTAAAATTCTAAGCAAATTACTCCCATTATTTATGCATACAATATTGATTGTTATATAGGCTAAATTAGTATTAAGCGATTCGTCGTGGTGAACGCATTGTTGGCCACAGCAAACAACCTATAATTTTGTGAAATAATGCTTTTGCCCTCTTTTTTTGAAATATTTTATAAATAATTTTCATTTGAAAAGAAGTTTAAATATCAAAGAATTTTAATATAGTTTAGGTTTTAAATTTGTTGATGAAATTCCTCTATACTTAAATTTTTTTTCAAATGAGATTTTAAGTTTTTACCATTAAATAAATAAATATTATTTAAAATAAAATTAAATTAAAATTATAAAATATACGGAAGCATAAGATACTCATCACTTGAAAAAAATTGCAAAAAAGGGGCAACAAAATCATTTTACAAAATTATGAGTCATTCATCACAGCTAATGCTGTGTTTATTGCGGCTGACCATAATGAGACCAAGTTAGTCTACTTAATAGTCAACGTTTCAAGCATAAATGGTGGAGATAATTTATTCAAAATTTTAAAATTCAAAGTCTAAGACGTTATTCATACAATAGTTTAGGGTTTATAATTATCAAGGGATTGTCACATTAAAATCTGAGTGGGCCTTGTGTTGCATAGTACAGTGAGCAGTAACGGCATTAACAAAAAAATAATGTTGGGATTGAAAATGCTATGAATTTAAAAACTTATAGTCAATTTTAAATATTTAAGAATTTAAGGTTCAGGACGTTTTTTACGCAATATTTCAAGATCCATCTTACTCACTAAACCTATATATACACATACTTTCTCTATTAAAAAGTGTAAAATATTTTTAACCGAATCACTTCCCCAATAAATTAGTTAAATGTCTTCAAACTAACATTGTCTTTTAATATTTATTATTATTTAATAAGATATTCTACTTAAAATAAATATATTGTGATTTATTTATTAAAGTTATTTTAAAAAATACATTGATTATACTTTAAAACACATAAAATGCTTTACATTTTTTAACAGAGGGTCTTGATTATTATAGTATGAGTCACTAGGACTATTTTTTAAAATATATTATATATATATATATATATACATATATATAAGAAAAGGGATAGACTCTCAAGAGGATCGCCAACGTCAAAACGAAATGAATTACTGGAATATTTTTGGAAGTATCGTTAAGAATTGGCAATATGAGCAATATAATCAAGATATGATGTTGAAAGTCAGGTGATGGATATCATGGCTGTTCATGATACCATGTGTTTACTGTTTTAAAAACAAGAAAAACAAGCATTATCCAATAGGAGCTTTTGGATTGCTAACCAAGATTCTATTCATCCAAAAGCTAATTAAGGCCTAATTATGAATTTACATATAATTTGTTTTATGGGAAAACCAATGTCCAATGATCATTGAATGTGCAAGGAAGGGTTTGATTAGGATGCTCTTCTGGAAAATTTGTCCATTTGGTTGCCAACAAATTACTAAGAAGTTTAGGTTGTCGCTTTGTCTTTTGGAATATTACCATCTTTTTTTAACTTGTCTTGCCCTCGCTCATCTATTGGGTTCAAGATAAAAGAATGTATCCTATATTTTTTTTTTGTTATTACTATTTGTTTCTTTTAATTTAAGGGCATCAAGGCTTTAATCTTTTTAAGAAATTAGAATGAATTTCATGTATCAAAAAATGACAATTAGTTTCCAAAATAACGAATTAATGATGTTTAGGTTCATATTAGTTTTTTAAAAAAATGAATTTGCAAACATTTATTTAAATAATTATAAATTTAAAAGTTTCAATTATGAATAAAATAATTAAATTTTAAATATATGTTTTAATTTACAGCCAATATTTTTGTTTAAATTAATATTTACAACTCATTATTTTTTAAATTTTTAAATATCTAGTTCTGATAAATTCTACGTTTTTTAACTTAAATATCACTCCTCTTTCATGTATTCCGTAGAGAGTGTCCTTCCTTTTCAAAACTCGTTTGAATGGAAAATGTAACTTAAACTTATTTAATAATGAACTTATTTGTTTATATCATTAATTTAATATGAAATTCAGTTTTAAAACGGGAAAATTAAAACATGCTGAGTAGTTATTACATCAGGATAATGAATATTGCATCTCTCAGTTTATGCATTATGAAAAAGGATTCTCCTGTTAAAAAAGAAAAGAAAAAGGATTCTGTTCCATCAGCTGACCCGATGGAGACCGAATCGGTGCTAAAATTCTGGGGGGAATAAAAAAAAAAATCGGTGATAAAATGAAATGAAAATAAAATAAAAATTAAAAGTCATATTTTGAATTTAGCCAAGCATTTTTTATTATCTTTATAACTCATAAATAGTTATGGGATCAGGATCCTTGAGCAGATCTTTCTCAAATATAATAGTCACGTCCAAACCAAAAAAATATGATATATATATATATTAAAAATAAAAAACTCTAAATTAAAATAGTAAACACATACTCCCTCTGTTTAAAAATATAAGATATTTTTAATTAAATCTTACTCCTAATAAAGTAGTACCTATTTTTTAATTAATTCTATCCTTTCATATTTACTCATATTAAACACCTTATAATAAATATAAAGTCATTATAAATAGGGACACTTTTTGAAAAAAGGTAATGATTACACCTCAAAAAACTAAAAATATCTTATATTTTTAAGTATCCAACTCTTTAAAAAATATTTTATATTTTTGAATGGGGGGAGTATGTTTTAACTAAATTGTCCTTCAACTTTGTTGACCCAAAAAAATTTGTCCTTCAACGTTCACTAACTACATTTGTCTCCCAAAAATGATTTTTAATAATATTGAGTTAGTTTTGATGAATTAATTTAGAATGTTAGCTCTTTTTTTAATAAGTTTTGACTTAAACTCTACTTTGCTAAATCTTTTTAGATTAAACTAATATTAAACTTAATTGGGCTTATAGAACAAGCCAGAGAGACTTGTAAAGCAAGGCTTATGAAAGCAAGTCAAGGACACAAAGTGGCTCATGAGCAAACCAAAGCATACGTTTTTATTTTAAAAAATTGACATTAAAAACGGGAAGATTTTCGGTAAAGACCACTGTAGAGAATTACTATTTGTTTTTTAACTTAAGGGCACCAAACCAGACTTTAATTTTTTAAGAAATTAGAATGAATTTCATGTATTAATGAAAATGATATTTAGGTTCATGTTAGTTTTAAACAAAAAAATTGAATTTTAAAATATTGGTTTAAATAATTGTAAATTTAAAAATATCAATTATAAATAAGATATTTAAAATTTAAATAAATCTTTTAATTATCGCCAATATTTTTGTTTTATTGATATTTATAACTTTTTATTTTTAAAGACCTAATTCTCATAAATTATACGTTTTTGAATTTAAATTTCATTCCTCTTTCATGAATTTCATAAAGAGGGTCCTTCCCTTTCAAAACCTGGTTGAATAACCATCAAGTCCAAGCAAAACAAAACTAAGGACCTATTTGGATAATCTTCAAAGTATATCTAAATTATATTTAGGATGTATTTTATCAAATTTGACAAATAATTGGATCTCTCAAATGTAATTTTAATAGATGTAAATTGAAACTAAGCGGGCACTAAGTCAACTAAATTGTCCTTTTTAATGTGTATTACTTACATTTGTCTCAAAAGGAAAAGGTTTTTAATAATAATGGGTTAGTTTTCATGAATTAATTGTAGAATATTTGTTCTTTTGAATAAGTCTTGACTTAAAGTCTACTTTGCTTAATCTTTTTGGATTAAGCTAATATTAAACTTGGTTGAATTTCATGAATTTCATAAAGAGGGTCCTTCCCCTTTCAAAACCTGGTTGAATAACCATCAAGTCCAAGCAAAACAAAACTAAGGACCTATTTGGATAATTTTCAAAAGTACATCTAAATTATATTTAGGATGTATTTTTATCAAATTTGACAAATAATTGGATCTCTCAAATGTAATTTTGATAGATGTAAATTGAAACTAAGCAGACACTAAGTCAACTAAATTGTCCTTTTTAATGGTATTATTTACATTTGTCTCAAAAGGAAAAGGTTTTTAATAATGGTTAGTTTTCATGAATTAATTGTAGAATATTTGTTCTTTTGAATAAGTCTTGACTTAAAGTCTACTTTGCTTACTCTTTTTGGATTAAGCTAATATTAAACTTAATTAATTAAACAGGACTTATAGAACAAGCCAGGGAAACTTATAAATCAAGGCTTATAAAAGCAAAGTCAAGAACTCAAGGTGGCTCACGAAGCAACCGAAGCATGCGTGTTTTTATTTTTTAAAAAATTTGAAGATAAAAAAAACTGTGGTCAAATACATTGTAATTTTCTTTATATTTCTCTAAGGCCCTGTTTGATATTTTAGAATTCTTCATGTTGAATCAAAAACAGAAAAAGATTCTTGGTTGGAGCATGTTTGGTAGTTTTGAATTTTGATTTTCAAGAATTCCAATTCAATCAAAGAACTTAGAATCCAATTCTTTTTCAAAGTCGATGGAATCAGATCGATTCACATGAAATCGGCTCTTGAGACCCCTTTGCCGTCAATAAAATTGTCACATCTGCACCTTAGAAACTTGTAGTGTCGCGCCTCCACAGTCCACTACTATCGTAGATTTATCTTCTTATGTAGCTATTCTCCATCTTCTTCATCTACATTTTTTTTTTGGACTGAAACTTCCTCTTCAATTTTAAGGAGAGATGAGAAACAAAATAGGAGCAGCTCTTTCACAGCAAAGGAGAAGCATGGGGGAGAAGAGCAACTCTTTCGCTTGGGCAGGCGGTGACAGGGTGAGGCTAGCGAGAGAAATCAAATTTAAACAGTCCCGATCAAGAAGGAGGATGCCGACAAGGTCCAAATACCTGAGTGCCCTAAATTTACTTCAAATTTGGAAGCAGCTCGTTATTGGAGAACAAAGGTACTAGTCCTTTGAACATAAGAGAGATTATCATGTTTTTCTTTGTTTTTATTTATAAGCAAAATTACAATTGTCAAGAAACATTTATCATAGTTTTTCAAGTTGTTTCTCATAAAATCAATGTTTATTTTCACTAGATAACTTTGTTTCATTAATTATAGGATAATTTAGTTCAATTTTTTTTTATTTTTAAACATAATTATTACGCTTCATCAACTTTCATAAACTGTGTAAGTTGGTTATTTTCTCTTATATTCAGAAACGGAGTTGGTGTTTCATGAAAATTTTTGCTATCGCTCCATTTCTCTCTTTGCATGTAGGGACTACGGCTTGCTGTGGTGAATGGCGGCCCATTGAGTGTTGATGAAACTCCAACTCTGCCGGTAAGAGTTTTGTTTTCAAAGGAGCTTGATAGTTGTGGAGTGATAGATATGTTCCAAATTGATGGATCAGTTACTTTTGGTGATGACCAACAATTCCGAAACTCAAAAGTAGTCAAGTTGGGATCTGAGCAAGAGCTTTGGACAGGTCCTATTCCCAGAAAAATGTTGAACCCCCAATTTCTACGAAGTTTAACAGTGAGACAATGGGGAAAGTTGAAGTCATTGTTTCCTCTTGATGTCATTCATGATAGCCTACCAGAGTTAGGTTTCATGAACATTAGTGACTGTGAGGAATTGGAGGAAATTGTTGAAGAGAAGGGAGAACAACAGAACGGATCGACTACCAAGGTATCAGGATGCTTTTGGAAGCTAAGAGAACTAGTGGCGGAGAGGTGCAACAAAAAGACTCTTTCCTGCATCAATAGACAGAGAGCTTCCACAGCTAGAGATTTTGTATATGTCAGAGGCTGCTGAGTTAAAAGAACTGTTTGGTCGTCACAGTGAAGGAAGCATCAACAATGATGGGCAGAAGATAATGCTTCCAAACTTGGAAATGCTAACACTCTTCCATTTACCTTGTCTTGTGGGGTTAAGGAGTGAACTGAAGATGCCATATGCTATCAAATACAGGATACTGGGTTGCCCCAATTCTGGGTTTCCAGAAGGACGAAATTATTGAAGTTTTACCTTATTCTCTCCCAGCAGACAATATGCTGTCTAAAATTTGTCTCTCCAATGATCTGCGTGAGTAAAGAATCAAGAACTATTGCCAGTAACTACTGCATTTTCTGGCTCAACTTTACTAGGTTTTGCTTGGCAAAGCTGATCACTGATATATCCCATATCTGATATATTTTCTCGGTTAATTAGCTTTTTCGAATCAATTTTAATATGATTGTTTGTTATTGCGTTGGTAAGAGTTAGCAACTTAGCATATATTTTGAGTACACCTAATTATATGATTTAATCAAACCATTCACAGCTTTGCGTCTTTTTTATTATACAATCAAATTAAACACAAACATACACAAACATGTTAATGTCAAGTTTGAGTTCAAGATCTCTTCTAAATAAGAGAAGTGGCATCGTCATTGGGACAGCTTATTATTAACATGGCTTTGCATCTTCATTCATGAAAGTAGTGTTTCATCATCCTGTAGTTATTTCTAAGCTCAAATTTTGGATGGTTTGGATCAAGCATTTAGTGTCTCACACTTGTATATTCAATGGGAATGATGATTGTTTTTAAAATTAATTTAAACTGAAATAAATGATAAAATAATGATGTTCCATTAATTATTAGCTTTTTTAATTAGCTTGTATTCTTTTTACCACTTTCTCTCTTCAATAAGTTCATTAGCTTATATTCCATTAACTACTGATCACCTTTTATTAGTAATTAAGTAATAATTAAAATAATTAATTAGGAATCACTGATAAAAAAATTATCCTTATCATTGTCAAGATTTTGAGTGATAAAACTAATTAAAAATCGCCCCTAAAAACTTTTTGAGCAACAAATAGTCATCTTTCCAAGTATGGGCGTTTTAAATAAGGTATTTTATTTTCATGATTAATCTAAGTTGTAGTCAAGTGGCTTTAAATTCAAATGTTAAAAATAGAAAATTAATGTGTTAAAAATTTGTATTATATTATAATTGATAAAAAAAAATTTTCCCTCATTTATTTTTAGTGATAAAATTGTGTTCACCATGATAACGGGTAGGAAATCCTCGTGTGACTGTCTAAACAAGTTATGGTGTATATGGATATATCCTCGATAAAAAATTATCTCGTCAAGCTTAAAAATAAAAAAATAAATTAAAATATAGGTTTTCTTTTTTAACACAAATTTAAAACCAAGCTACGTGTTCTGTTCTCTAATTCTTGCTTGCTGCTGCTGCTGGAAGGTGCTAATATTTTTTTTTTAAAAAAAACAAAAGTCCAGATTTTTTTTTAATATTTACATTTAGGATTCATCTTCCTTTGAGTTTCAACTTTGAATTGGCCCATCCACATGTGGCCCATCTTTGCACATGACCCCTATATAAGGATGACGACTACAAAAAGAGTGAAATATTTTCTTAAATTAATAAAATACAAAACCCTGGAATCACAAAATGTTTGAATAGATTGTCACACTTATTCAAGTTTAGTATGTGATGGCTTAGTTTGATTTTTAAATTTATTATTTTCTTTGCCGACTTGATTACGACAACTTATTTTCCAACATTTTCAAGTGACTAAGGCAGAATTATAATTTGTATTCCTTATTTTTTTTCGGTATTTTCTGGGATAACGGTTCACAGAGGGAGCCAGGGTTTAAAATTTAAATTATATTTTTAATCTATGTTTCATGCATACATGTCCTGTATCTTGTTAGCCAGATTGGTACTGGTTCGTGAAGCAGGAGCTTGGTAGACACATTGTTAGGATATTCAAATGTAAATATATTTGACTGGATAAAGTAAGTTTCAACGGATTCAATTAAATTTTATAAAAAATATATAATAAAGGAAAAGGATGATTAATAAAAATAAGTTTAATCCATTATTTGTAAAGCATCATATTTTACCAATAAATATGGGTTTTAATAGAAGGAGTTATAGCCGTTTAAAAGCATGATTTCAAACTTGAGTCTTTGTGAATGCAGAAACACATATTTAAAAGAACTACCCCAATTATCATGATTTGTCAGTAAAATTTTTAAATAGATAATTTATTAAGTTCAAGCTTTTGTTTTAATTTATTGCTTACTCGTTTCTAATTTTATGATTTAATGTATAGAACTTTTTTATGTTTAGATTACTTATGTGAGACTTGGAAGTAATTTTTCCTAAATGAAACTCGTAAAATGATCCAAACGATATCTCATTTGAACGTTGAGTTACAAGCACCTCATCTTAAAATTCATATATTCCTTATCACTGAACTTGAACTATGGAGGCCTAAATCTAGATGACCTAGACACCATGATGACTCCATGGAATCAATTTCTTTACTGTAAGCATAAGTTCACGCGACTATCCACAAAAAGAAATTACGCTACTTCCATTTACATTCCAATGGTGCGTCCATGTATATATAAATAATATAATGGAGAATCTTGGTGCAGGTGACTTTCTTGGAATTTAAATCTAGTGCGTGTTTAGCTTGGTGTTAAATAGGAAAGATATTCACGCGTGTTTTGATAACAGTTCTCATGCTTCTTTTTTTTTTTGTTATTCCAAATCTCTTAAATTTTATCTGTCTGTAGTATTTGTTCTTCTTTTTTTTTTTGTTTTTTTTTCTTTTGCAAATGTGATTATTAGAATTTAATATTGTTTAACATGCATATAACTATATTATTTTTTCTGTCGATTTGTTAAAATTATGATGAGTTGTATAAAAATAAGTAATAGGCCAAAAAAAAAAAAATACAATAAGTAGAACATTAAACCATAATCATTAAACGTGCAATGAAGCTCTGAAAAAAAGAAGACACAGAAAATAAGAGCAGGCAAACAAAAATGTTAGTGGCCGTTACTTATATAATATCCAACTTATCATAATTTTACTTAGTATTAGATTTAAAAGATTTATATACTCATCAGCAGATTTAACTTCATTAATGGTAATAAAAACAACAACAACAAAAAGTATAAGAACCAATACCAAAACATCTCTAAAAAGCAAAGGAACCAAACTGTTTGTGTTAAAAATAAATAAAATGAATTGATTTCTTCAATATGTTGTTTTGACTACTCTGCCAAAAAAAAGTCAAATATAAGTATGCAGAAAGTCGTCCAAATTCTCAGTTTTTGCTTCAAATCTTCCAATTATCCTACTTGCGTGCTTCCATTCTTCAATTTTCTTGTGTTTCAACCTTTTTCCAAGACTAACAATTATCAGAGGCAGTCCCTTGCATTTTCCAACAATGTCCTCTGCAACAGCCTTGAGAGCAGGATCATTATCAACAATCTCACCTGTCACATTTCCAAATAGCTTCCATGATTCTTCTTCTGATAGAGCTTTAATCTCTACCTTCTTCACCCCTTCATCTTCCATAGCTCTCCACATGTTTTCATCCTCTGTGGCTATCATCATCTTGCTTCCTTTGTTCTCAGCGGGGATACCAATTGCTTCCAAATCAAGCCTTTGCTTCACACCATCAAAGATTATCAGTGTCTTCTTCTCATTCTTCAGTCTCAAGTAGAGACGGCGAGCTCTTCCAACATCACTCTCTTCTTGAATTCTCAGACCCAACATGTCTGCTATCTGGTTTTGAATGTCCCTAGTGTCAGGGGTGCTGGACTTAGGATCAACACCAACTATGACAACCTGATCAAACAAATTCTTCTCCTTGACTCTTCTTCCCACTTCTTTCACCAATTCTGTCTTCCCAATCCCTCTGGATCCGTGAAGAACAACCGCATTACACTCATCTTCCTCCAGTGCTTTCAGAATCTGATCCGTAACTTCGATTCTTGAGTCGAAGGCAATGAAATTTCTGGAGGATGAGTATTCTATGCCAGGAAGAGGAGCTGTGCGAGAGATCCGATCGAAATTCTTAGCTTGTTCTTGAAGCTCAGCGACAGATTTCACCTTCTTCGTCGATTTTCTACTGAGACGGTAGCGATTGACGCAATTAGGGCAGACTCCACCGAAGCAACTCTTGCTAGTCTTGCTCTGTTCTTCGATCTTCACAACTTGTTCGATGATCCGATCCACATTCACGAGCCATCGATTCACTTGGGGTTCGATGAGATCTCCTTTCATTGTGGCTCGTTGAACCTCTTGATTCACCTGAAGCCGCAGATTTTTTAGCCTCTCTGCTTGTTCACTGAGATTGTTGACATTTCTGGTGAAGTCGAAGAGGTAATCGAACTGACGAAGGATTGGATGGACCGGGTATTCGGCGATCTTCGCTGCGATAGAGATCAGAATGCTCGTCATTGTGGGTGGAATTGAACTTGGATGATTGATTGTTTGATACAGAGAAGAAGAGAAGGAATGTGGGGCAATTTATAACAGAATCGAACATGGAGATTGTGACTGGCATCTTCAAGTTTCGTGGAAAGAGAATTGAAAATGCGAAGAAAGAAGACGTATCGTGTCTTCAGGAAAATTCCGTTTCTTTTCTGAAGAGGTTTCTTTGGCTTTAGTTTGAATATATATATATATATATATATATAGTTGTCAATTAGAGCCGATGAGCTCAAAAATAACTAAAATTGGGTCACTGTTTTAAAAGAAAGAATGGCAATTCAGGCTTAAAAGGGCTCTTTTAAATCAAAAAAAAATAAAAGGGTCAATCCTTTTAAGACCTTTTATTATTTTTTAAAAAATTATAATAAAAAATAAAAGATTAAATATATAACTCAAATAAATGAATATATTAAATGCATTCATCCATTCCTCATTTATTTATTAAGATTTAGCTGATAATATTAGCTAAATTTAATTTTTATTGATATTTATTTTGATGTTATTATTTGACATTAGAACTAAATGTTTTAATTTGATGTTGTTATTTGATATTAGAACTAAATGTTTTAATTTTTTTTATTGTTGTGGTATAAATTGATTTAAATTTATTTTCTTAAACTTAATTTTATGTATAATAACTTTTTTATAATTTTAAATTAAAAAATAATTTTAAAAAAATAGGGCTGGCCCTCATTAACCTTGAGGGCTAGGGCCGGGTATTATAAAATAAAACTCTGACATACAATTGAGCTTATTAAAATCAGCCCGTTTAGGCCTGACCCTTCAAGAGCAAGCCCTTTAAGGTCGGATTGGTCCTAGTTGATAGCTCTGTTTGTGTTTGTATTTGTTTTTCTAATGCTACTTTTATAATATAATATTTAAAATGATTGTTCAAAACAAAAACCATTACTATGAATATGTTAATTTAAAAGTAGAGTTAAAATTAAAATATCAGTAGATATTAGTTGATAATTATGGCTTATAATAAATATTTATCATAAATAACAATAAATTTTAATAATTAAATATGGTATGTTTTGAAAAAAACATATAAAAGTTTTCAGGTTTTATTTATTTATTTTTTTAAAAAAATAAAATAATTTTAAAAACATTTAAATCTAAAATATTTACCTAAATAAATTTTTTATTTTAAAAATAAAAAAATTCTTGAAAATAAAAGAAAACTTCAATTGAAATTAGTAGTTTTTTAAATGATAATATAATTTTTAATCCTTAAATTTTTTTTAAATTATTAATTTAATTTTTGAATTATAATTCAGCACAACTTAACTTTTATAATTTATTGAATTAAAAAATTATAAAAATTAAGTTGTGCTTAACTAATAAAAAAAATATAAAAATATGAGGATTGAGTTGTTTGGTGTGCCATCTCCCATAAAAGTTAAAACCACTGCCATCTATCGACAGCACCCATAAACTCTCGTGATTAGTCTCGCTCCAAGAAGTCCATCGGCTAACTTTCCACAATGGCAATGCTTCCTTGGTCCTTCATAGCTTAGCTTAGCACCCAGCCATAGCATGTTCGCCCTCCTTGTAATGGTTAAAGTCCTTCGGCTGCTTGCTACTGCACTCGACGAAGACGGCTTCACAATTAACAGCCTCTTCAAGCTTTTCTGTTCCTCACTCACAAAGTTGTCCTTTTGCGTTTGACTATCTTAGCTCAGGAAGCATTAAAGTTCTTTTATAAAAGAAGAGTAAGGTAGAATTGGGCAGACTAAAATAACGACAATATGAACGTGCCAACAACCCACAGTAACAGAGCCTCACTGGACTCACATTGTCGTATTCAACCTCTCTCGACCGCTGCTGCTAAGGCGAAAGTTAAAAGATACTGAAATTGAATAAACTAAAAGTTGATGAAGGAAGGAAAGAATGTGGTTGAGGGAAGTAAAGAAGCTGGGAATACTGAGGAAACCAAAATAATTTTGAGAGACTGAAGAAGAATAGGATCTGTCCATTCCAAGTAAAGTATTCATTGTTTCATCAGTATTACAAAACCCTAGCTAGCTATCAATCGTATAACTTCATCGATCTGTTTCCATTATTGCTTTCATTTCTTCATCTGCAACCTCAAGTCAGGAGTTTGCATCTCAACTAGAGACACTATAAGGTGTGAACCTCGATCCATCTCTTTTCGTAAGCAAAAATTCTTTACTAATTGTGAAAATCTATCAACATTTTTGTTGTTTTGAATCTGGTTACTTCTTGACACATTACTACAGTAAGTGGTTTCAGAAGTGCACGCATGGAATCGTTTCTAATAGAAACGTTTTCTTAGGTTAAAAGTAAGTGGTCCCATAAGCTTATTTTGTAATAATGCCATCTCCTTTAACCAAAAAATAAGAATTGGATTATAACATTCATGGTCCTTAAATGAGATCAACGTCGCTTTTGTATTCTCCTTTTAATTTCCTTCCCCCTTCTTTAGTATTTTTTATTAACGATCCACCCTCTGAAATACTTTACTAGAGTTAATAACTTTCATTTAATAAAGTTATACTACACCACACAGTGTTATTGAGCTTCATCTGTGACTTGATAATTGAAACAGATCAGTTACTGTTGCTGGCATTTCTGGTTCTGCAATCTCAAGAATCTGTAACTGAAGAGCGACACAGTGAGGTATGAAACTCTCTATTCATAAACGTTAAACCTTTCGTTTACAGTCCCTGAGAAAATATCTCTAGCTTTTTCTAACCTTTCTTTGTTTAACATTTTGCCATCTGCATTTCTTGAATTTTATATTCTTTTGATCTTTCTTTATCCTAAAACTAAGTTCATGCTAGTCTCTCTCTCTCTCTCTCTCTCACGCACACACGCACACACACACAAAACACATTCCTTACTTGTGTTTGTGTCTTGTTTGCCTTATAATCCTATGTATGTAGATATTCCCTAATATCCGTGTGTTAATTGTGAAGTTTACATGAATGCAAATGATTTTTCTAGAAAGATATATGCATGTTTAAATGTGAAACAATTAAATGGCGTATGATGAACTTTCCCCCTGGATATCATTTATCTTCTCTTTCATGATTTTTAATTATAAACTAATAACACCTAGTGGGGGTCAAATTTGCATGTCCAACTAAATCTGCTGGGGACTAGAGAGAGAATCTGCAAGCTCAAGAACCACTGAGCTGGGATCAAATAGTGTTAGGTTTGATTTAATATTTTTTTATGCCAAAATTGTAACTTGCACATCATTTTTTTTTAATTCTTTTTAATTGTTTCTCATCAATTTGCCAACATATTAAATTCATCATATGTGACTTGATAATTGATTCCAGATCTATTTCTGTTGGTGATATTATATTATTCTGGATTTGCAACGTAAAGATTCAGACAGTTTAAGGTATGCATTTCAATCTCTCTTCTTAAACACACTCAACATTGTTTCTTTTCTCTATGCCTCACTGAGAAAACCTCTCAATCTTTTTGTTATAATTAATGTTGTTATGATTCCTTGGCTGCTATATATATACTTTCCTTCAATGAAGTTTTATGAGAAAATGAGTTTTTTGTGTTTTGTTTTTCTGGTGCAAAGAAATTGTTTTTTTTTTTTGGTCTAAGTGATTTTTATTCACGACATGAACAGCTCAACAGTTTGACAAACAGAACAGATAAGGGAAAACAGTGAACTACAAACACAGCTAGCTAAAAAGAAACAAAAAAAAAAAAAAAAATGCACCAGAGCCAGAGCTTTCTTCTAAGTCAGATTCCCAAATCTGAAAGGAACTTGATCTAGGATAGAAGCCAGTTGGGATGGGGACCTATTAGCCCAATTCAAAGAGCACATCCCTTTCACCATAGCACAGATGGGGTAACCCAATTTTTGCTGCTAATTCTTGGGATCTCCTGAAAGCAACATTGGCTTAGTGAGAAACGAAGATTCATAATATTATCCTCAATCATTGAGTGATCCCATTCCGGGCAAGTGGAAGAGTTGTTGACAGCCTCAAGTAGTGGGAGACAATCTGACAAAACAAAAACTCTTGAAAAACCATTATCATAGCACCATTTAAGAGCAGTAAACATTGCAAAAGCTTCACAAGATTTAGCTGCTTCTACTTCAGATGCTATATAGATGCAGCTACCCTCTTTATTCCACACAACGAGCCTATACCCCCTTTTCAGCATTAATATCGTAGGCTCCATCCACACAAACCAGCTCATCAAAATCCAGAAAAGACCGAGCATTAGATGCATCCATACTTTGATTATCATGAATGCAATTAATGCTTCTAGGAGCATTCAGATTATTTGCCTCCCATAAACTATCTTGGTAAGCTCTTGTCAATTGAATAATACCCTTAAGTTCAATGGTTTTTTTTTTTTTTCCTCGAAAAGAAATACACATCTAGCTTTCCATAATTTCCATAAAGTAAACCCAATCAATGCCTCGTGTATATCCTCATCAACATCATTTCTAAGCCAGCTAAGTAACCATGCATCAAGACGAGTAATTTCACTGTCAACCAGTTTAGCACGCAAACATAGCAACAGAAGATGTTCTAGAGTCTCAGCTTTATCACAACAGAAAAGACAAATAGGAGTATATGCACACCTTCACTTCCATAAGCTTCACTTCCATGAGCTTTCTTGAGTTGGAAGAGCTCCTTCTGATGCTTTCTGTAAGAAGAACCTGATCTTGGCAGGGACTTTAAGCTTCCAAATTAGTCTCCAAAGCCCATTGTCAACCATGCAAGAAGTGCTTGGGCCTTTCCTCAGCACTTGATTACTCTTTTTGGCCCATTGATATCCTTTCTTGACGGTATTTTTACATGCAGACCATACCGGTCTGTCCGGCCTATCAAAATGTGGAAGTAATATCTTGACTATAGCATCGCATTTGTCACTAGAAATAAACTCTTCAATGCAACTCAAGTTCCAGTTTCTTTGGACAATCAAATCTGAGACCAGCCACTTCTTCGCTTCCTCAGTAGGAGCTACATATTGTAACTTAAATTGAGTTAATGACGAAATCCATGGGTCACCCCAAATTTTAACCGAATTACCATCTCTTATGTTAAAACAGACCAATTTATCAAGACGTATTCTTTCTCCAAGCAAGCTAGTCCAAACCCAAGAGGCTTTGGCAACTTTTTTTGCTGCTAAAAAATTATCATCAGGGAAGTAGATGCCTTTAATCATTTGCACCCATAACTCCTCAGGTTCATTTAGCATCTGCTAGCCCTGTTTAGCCAGCAATGCCACATTAAACTAGTAGAAATCTTGAAATCGAAGTCCCCCTCCTTCTTAGAAGATGTAAGATCATCCCAACGCACCTTGTGAATCCTACCTTCCTTCCCATGCGGCCCCCACCAAAAAGAAGATAAAATACTATCCAGCTCATTGCAAACTTGCTTGCGCAAAAGAAAGCAACATATTGGGAAAACTGGAATTGTACTAACCATAAAACTCAAGGCTTGCACTTTAAATCTGCCCCATAAAATTGGCAAACCAAGATATTTCCTCAGATCTTCAACCTCTTCCACATGAAAAATATTTTTTAAAACCTCTCTAACTGGGTCAGGAGTATCTCTAGAAGAGAAAAAACAGGATTTCTAAAAGTTTATCAACTGAAAGACACATCACAATATTTATCCAAAATGCTGCTAATCATAACTAAATTTCTCTCCGTGGCTTGCAATTAGAGAACCGAGTCATTGACAACGAAACAATGTGCAATAGGTGGTTCCCCTCGCCAATTTAATTTCCTAAATAGCACCCACTGCTAGAAAGTAATTAATCATCCTAGATAACACATCGACAACAATAATAAAGAGATACGGTGACAACAGATCACCTGGCCTTTGCCCCCTTCCCTGGGTAATTTGTGGAGCAACTCTACCAGACAACAATAGAGCGAACTTAAAAAGAGCATATGCATTGACAAATCTTTTCCACCCAATCATTGGAAAACCCCAGACAGCAAAGCACCTCTTAGAAAATCCCACTCAACATGGTCATTATAAGCTTTATTCATATATAATGTTAAGGCAAGTTCAGATCTGCTTCCTCTGTTTATAGTAAGGTCGTGAAAGCCTCATGTGTTATGAGAATATTGTCAAATATAGTCTCCTAGGAACAAACGCCCTCTAATTTACAGAAATGAAGTTGATCATTCATCATATGTTTCATCTAAAATTGCTTTAGTGACCTTCCTAACCCTCTCAATCTCTCATCACTTTCTTGTAACTCCTAATCTCCTTCAATAGATTTGTGTCAAAAGTTGGCTGTTTCTCACCCTTTAACTGCCATCATTTGATCCTAGGGTTTATAACTCGTCATTTTTGCTTTTGACTCTCAACAAGCACATTAAGGACCAAGATATGGTGTCAAGTCAAGCTTTCCCTAGGAGTTTTGCAATCTTTACAAAGTCTTTTATCTGTATTCCTTATAAAAAAAAAATAAAATTGTGAATTGAAGCCCTACTCTTGCATGTGATTGAATTCTTCTCCCACTTATTAGAGTAAGTACTGACAATCTTAAATTATATGCCACTGAAAAATCAAGGACAGATTTGCCCTTCTCATTAAGTTCCCTAAAACTGAAACTACCATGAGCTCCCTCATATTCTCTTGCCTCCTTGTTGACATGTCCATGGAGGTCCCCATCATTGGAAATATTTTCTGCTTATGATGTGTTTCTTCCCTTAAGATGCACATGTATAGGAACTTATGATGTTGATAGTATCACATAGAATAATCATCCCTAAGGATAATATCTTATCCACAATCCTTCTTATTTCCATCACATTCTCTTCCAATTCTTGTCAACAATACCAATTCTATTTGTGGTTGACCGTATATTTAATGTAAATATTATTTATTAATAAAGGGGATACTGTGGGGAGTAAAAATAGGGATTTTGTAGATATCCTATTCCCGAATATCCTCTCCTGATTCCATCTCCTGATTTCTTGGAGATTTGATCATCTTCTCACATGTATAAATCAGTGTACATACTCTGGGATTCAATAATAAGAGTTTTTCGGTCTATTTGCTACATGGTATCAGAGCAACTAGCAGATATCGACGCCGAAAACTCTGAGACAGAAAGCACCGAAGACGAGACACAAGAGTTGCACCCGATTCACACTTCTCCAATGTCGAAGAGTGATGGGTCCTCGCAAATCGATCCAGATAAGGCCGGTAGTCCCCTCGGGTCGATCACTGGTCATGACGGATCATCGGTGCTCGTGGTTACCATGAAACTCAATGGCTCGAATTATCGGGTATGGGCACAGGCTATGCGACTTGCGATTGGAGGCCGAGGGAAGATGGGTTACCTCGATGGCTCATCAAAAATTCCAGAAGAGTCCAGAACGCAGGAGCTACAGCGATGGCATACCGAAAATTCGTTGGTATCATCGTGGCTGATCAATGCCATGATTCCGGAAATTCAACAAAGCTTCATATTTCTTCCATCAGCTCATGAAATCTGGAAAGCTGTGCAAGATTCATACTCTGATGGGAAGGATTTGGCGCGAATATATGAGCTTAAAACAAAAGCATGGTCACTGCAGCAGGGAGAACGTGATGTCACGGCTTTCTGGCTGGAGCTGAATACCATCTGGCAGGAATTAGACTTGATGACAGAAGTGGAATGGTCTAGCAGTAATGATGCAATCCGTTATAAGGAGCAAGTCGAGAATGAACGGGTGTTTCAGTTTCTTGCAGGACTGAATCAATCTCTAGATGATGTACGGGGGCGCGTTCTGAGCCGTATGCCACTTCCATCCACTAGAGAAGTATTCTCAGAGGTACGTCGAGAGGCTTCAAGACGCAAGGTAATGACTCCTGGAGCTATTTCTGCACCAACTTCTTCCTTGGACACTGCTGCACTTGTGAGCAAGGGCAGTGATTCAAATCATAAGAACCAAAAGGGGAAGGTCACTTGTGAACATTGCAAGAAGATTGGGCATACCCGTGACACTTGTTGGGATATACATGGAAAGCCAGCCGATTGGAAGCCGAAAAAGGGCAAGCAACGAAGTTATCAAACTTCTCATGATGTACCGCCAGATAAACCAGACTCAATACCTGAAATTGATAAGGAGCAACTAGGTAAGCTACTTGAGATGCTTAGTGTGTTGCAAAAGAATGAGAAAAACCAGAAACTGAATCCTACTGCATCTGTGGCTCACAAAGGTAAATGTGCCTTACTTACTTCTAATAGTAACCCCAAATGGATTGTTGATACTGGGGCAACTGATCATATGACCTCAGATGTTAAACTATTCAATACCTATATTCCTAGCGCTGGGAATGAAACAGTAAGTACAGCTAATGGATCTTCCTCGTCAATAGCAGGAACAGGAAGTGTGGTTATTTCTAAAGTCATGAGACTGAATCATGTTTTACATGTACCTTACTTGGCTTGTAACTTATTGTCTATAAGTAAGTTGACTAAAGAGGCAAATTGCTGGGCTCATTTCTGTTCTACTCATTGTATTTTTCAGGACCTCTTATCGGGGAAGATGATTGGCAGTGCTAAGGAGCATAACGGTCTCTACTATCTCGATGAATCAACCGTGAGTAGTCTTTGGTCTCGAATCCAGTGTCACATTGCAAATAAAGACTTTAATGATCTTATGTTATGGCATAGGAGAATGGGTCATCCAAATTTTCAATACTTATGTCGTTTGTTTCCTGAATTTCAAGTTAATAAAATTTCTTCTTCACTGTGCTGAGTGTGAACTTGCTAAACATCACAGATCTGTGTTCAAACCTGTTGAATATAAATCTACCGTCCTTTTTCCATTATTCATAGTGACTTATGGGGTCCTACTCGTATTGCTAATCGTACAAATACTAAATGGTTCATTACATTTATTGATGACCATACTAGAATGTGTTGGGTCTACCTATTACAAGATAAATCTGCTGTGCCCTCTGTCTTTTCTCAATTTTATACAATGGTAAAAAACCAGTTTGACACCACAATCCAAGTCCTCCATACTGACAATGGCACTGAATACTTTAATAAAACCATGGATATGTTCCTCACAGAACATGGAATTGTCCATAAAAGTACCTGTCCTAACACTCCCCAACAAAATGGTATTGCGGAACGGAAAAACAAACACCTCTTAGAAGTTGCACGTGCCTTGCTCTTCACTTATAACGTTCCCAAATATTTTTGGGGAGATGCAATTCTTACCGCTACATATTTAATCAACCGCATGCCAAGTCGTGTCCTCTCATTTACCACACCTCTTGAGAAATTAAAAGAATCTCACTCCATTACTCATCTTGACACCAACCTACCACTTAAAATTTTTGGTTGTTCCACTTATGTTCACTCCCATCACTCCAAAAGCTGGACCCTAAAGCCATCAAATGTATCTTTCTTGGTTATTCCTCTACACAAAAAGGGTATAAATGCTTTGATCCTCATACCAAGAAACTTTACATAAGCCGAGACGTTAGCTTTGTTGAGCATGAGTCCTTTTACCCAAACACTTCAAGTCAGGGGGAGAGGGGGAGTGACTTTCAGTTTTTGGAGAGTGAAAGTGAGAGGCAAAGGGGTAAAGAAATCACCACCATTCATGATTCTGATCCCTTCATTCTTGCACCAACAAACTCTCAAATAGAGTCTGAACTCTTAAACCCACAGTCCACCGAATTCAGGGTCCAATCTCCTAGGCCAGAAACTGAAGTAAAAAGTCTTTCAGATTGCACTGAAATTGCTGGAAATGCACTGGAAAAGACACCCATAGTCTACTCTAGGAAGAAATGGCGAGAAAGGGAGACTGTTATACCTGAAGCACAACCAGAATTCGAACCACAAGAGGCTCCTGAAGCTGGGAAAGCGGAGACAGACTTACCGATAGCCCTCAGAAAACAACCCAGAACTTGTACACAGCACCCCATCCAAAGGTTTGTGAGCTATCAGACTCTATCCTCACAATTCCGCACTTTTGTAACTAACCTTGATAAAGTGAAGATTCCCAATGATGTATATGAGGCCCTTAGCATACCAGATTGGAAGAATGCTGTGATAGAGGAGATGAATGCTTTAACAAAAAATGGCACATGGGAAGTTGTAGAGCTACCAAAAGGGAAGAGGGTTGTGGGCTGCAAGTGGGTGTTCACCCCAAAATATGATGCTGCTGGTAAGTTGGACAGATTAAAGGCACGGTTAGTGGCAAAAGGGTTCACCCAAACATATGGCTTGGACTACAAAGAAACTTTTGCCCCTGTAGCCAAGCTTAATACTATCAGAATCCTAATCTCTGTGGCTGTAAATCTGGATTGGCCTCTCCAGCAGCTAGATATTAAAAACGCCTTCCTAAATGGTGACCTTAAGGAAGAAGTCTTCATGACACTACCTCCAGGTTTTGAGGCGGGAAAGAACAATCAAGTGTGTAAGCTTAAGAAATCCTTGTATGGCCTAAAACAATCACCGCGGGCTTGGTTTGACAGATTCTCGGAAGTCTTGAAGAATGAAGGGTATAAGCAGGGATTGTCTGATCACACAATGTTTGTAAAAATGGAAGGTGGTAAGAGATGTATTCTCATTGTATATGTTGATGATATAATTGTCACAGGTGACTATGAGGAAGAGGTAGATAGAGTAAAGAAGGCTCTTGGAAAGGAATTTGAAGTGAAGGATCTTGGTAACTTGAAATACTTTCTGGGCATGGAGGTTGCAAGATCACAAAAAGGGATTTATATGTCTCAAAGAAAATATGTTCTCGACTTGCTTACTGAAACAGGAATGTTGGGATGTAAACCTGTAGAGACCCCTATTGTTGTGAAGAAGAAGGGGAAGAAATTAATAAAAGATATGGAAAATCAAGAAGATGAAGTTGAACCTGAGGAAAATGATTGTGAAGAAGAAGGAGAGAAGAATGAGCCTGTGGAAAAAGAAAGATACCAGAAGCTAGTTGGGAAACTGATTTATCTCTCTCATACTCGACCAGACATAACTTTTGCAATAAGTGTGGCAAGCCAGTATATGTGTGACCCTAGAGAAAGGCATATGGAAGCTGTATACAGAATCCTAAGGTACTTGAAGGGGACACCAGGTAAAGGATTATTGTTTAAGAAGCAAAGTCTATGATCAATAGAAATCTACACAGATGCAGATTGGGGAGGAACATACAAGGATAAGAGATCAATGTCAGGCTACTGCTCATGTGTATGGGGAAACCTAGTTTCATGGAAGAGTCAAAAGCAAAGAGTGGTCTCAAGGAGTAGTGCAGAATCAGAACTAAGGGCGTTGGCCCAAGGTATATCAGAGGTACTATGGGTAAGGCGAGTACTAGATGAGATATACGTCAAGACTGATCTTCCACTGAAGTTGTACTGTGACAACAAGGCTGCCATAAGTATGGCGCTAAATCCAGTTCAACACGAAAGATCCAAACATGTGGAGATTGATAGACATTTTATAAGGGAAAAGGTTGAAGAAGGAATTGTGTGCCTTGTCTACATACCAACAAAGCTTCAAGCTGCTGACGTACTCACCAAAGGATTACACAAGCCAGCATTTGATAGTTGTATAAGCAAATTGGACATGATTAGCATCTATGATCCAACTTGAGGGGGAGTGTGGTTGACTGTATATTTAATGTAAATATTATTTATTAATAAAGGGGATACTGTGGGGAGTAAAAATAGGGATTTTGTAGATATCCTATTCCCGAATATCCTCTCCTGATTCCATCTCCTGATTTCTTGGAGATTTGATCATCTTCTCACATGTATAAATCAGTGTACATACTCTGGGATTCAATAATAAGAGTTTTTCGGTCTATTTGCTACACTATTCTTTTTTTTTTTCCGGTACTTTCCTTGTGTATCAAAGTTTAAATCATGTAGAGGCAAGCTCCTTTGCCTTTACTCCAACCCATTTAATTTGTTGAAGGCACACGGTGTTAACTCTTGTTTGAATCATGATGTCCAATACCTCTAAAGATTTACTTGTCAAAGTCCCAACATTCAAAGTATTGAACTTGATATTGCTCCCTTAGACTAACTTCTTTATCCATATCTGTTTAACACTACACCTGATTGCCAATGTAGGGACTTTAACTCATTTGACACTCTACTCAATCCATATTGTAGGTAATGACTTGTCAGTAATACCATGTTGTTTTTGACTCATGTCATAGGAGATTTAACAAAGTTTTACACTAGTTATCAAGAGTTTAACACAACTTTCCACCTTTATCCAGACTTAAAATCGATTTGGAAACATATATAAAAGGATGAAACATAATTCTATAATAAAGTTTCTACCCACTTATGTTCAATTAACCCACAAGAAAATACGAGTAAGTCAATACAACCATTGAACAAGAACAGGGGAAAGGAAAATTGAGAGGACGAATGAAGAAATGAAGACTAAAAATAGAAACATTAACTCAATCTCCACAAAAAACAAAGCCTATTACACTAAGAAGCTCCAAAACTCTCCAAAGTAGTCCCATAATGACGACTAAAAATGGAAACGGTCAATGAGTGAAGCCCTCAAGTTTTGCTGCTATTAAAGCGGTGTTTTGCTGTCATCAATCTTTTGCCTTGACCACAAGAAGAATTGTAATAACTTTTTAATAATTACATTAATGGATATAACTTTTTTGACATAAAAGTACACATGTATGCTGATAGATGAAACAATAAACTAAAAGTTTTGAAAATTTTCCTTTGATCCCATTTCTATTCTCCTTTTTCTTTATAAACTAATAAGATCTAATCATTTGCAGGTGTAAGTGAATCTTGAGACAGAAATATCATCTGCAATCTCAACAACCATTGAAATACTGTCAGGTTTGTTTGAACATTTTTAATTTCTTTTCTTTAATCAAATGGTGTTTTTCCATTTAATACTTATCGGAAAAAAAAAGACCAATATTACTAGAGTAAATGAAAAAACTTGGGTACTTTTTTCTTATTAGGTACCTAAGTTTATTTGCTTAAAGCATTTTTTTTCCCCAATCAAATAAGGGTGTGCGCATTTTTTATCCCTAACTTACCTTGTAACTCACTGGAATTTTTTGCTTGATTTATGAAATTTATTATTTTCTTTGCTGACTTGATTATCAAACTTAACACCTTTGATTTGTCTACTTTATCAAAATTCATTTTTCTGATATTGGCCGTTAAGTCATTTTGCGATGATTCTCCACCATACTATAATACTCATCTCATATATATACTCGTACATATATTTAATTATTTTAATGGATTCTTGGTTGCTAAATTAATACAATTGATTTTGTTGTATAGGTCCTACAAGTTGCTGAAATGACAGAGGTGGTTTTTGCTATTGTATCAAAAGTCTCGGAATTTTTGGTGGACCCAGCAATACATCAAGGATATTACTTGTTTTGTGTCGGCAAACTCACCAAAAAGCTTGACGAAGAAAAGGAAAACCTGACATCAACAATAGATGGGATTTCTCAACGTGCAGGAGAAGCAAAGAAGAAAACTGAGAAGATTGAAAATGCTGTGAAGAAATGGTTGCAAGAAGCACAAAGTCTTCTGCAAGATGCGGAGAATTTGGAAAAAGAAGTGAGAGCCAGCGGTTGCTTCTGGAATTTGTGCCCCACTTGGCGAAGATATTGTTTATGCAAGCAGTTGGCAAGGAAGATAGAAAGAATGATGGAGCTCAAGAACAACAGCAAGTTTGAGAGATTTTCTAGTCCCATTTCACTCCCAACCAATGTTGAATACTTCTCCTCAGGAAACTTTATGATATTTAAATCCACAAAGTTGGCTTATGATCAACTATTGGAGGCGATGAAAGATGATGATTGCTTTATGGTATGCTTGCATGGGATGGGAGGGTGTGGCAAAACAACCCTTGCAATAGAAGTGAGCAAAAGGGCTAAAGAACTGAATCTCTTTGATAAAGTTGTTTTTACTACTGTGTCCAAATCTCCTAATGTTAGAAAGATTCAAGGTGAAATTGCTGACGAATTGGGTTTGAGTCCACTAAAGGAAGAAAGCGAGGCTGGGAGGGCAAGACGATTATCATTGGGAATGCGAAAGGGGAGGATTCTTATTGTATTGGATGATGTCTGGGGAATTTTGAATCTTGAAGACTTTGGGATCCCGTTAAATTGCAACCTTGAAGGCTGCAAGGTTTTATTAACTACACGTCTCCAACAACTTTGTTCATTGATGAATGGTCAAAGGAATGTTCCATTGCATCTCTTATCAGAAGAGGAAGCTTGGACTTTTTTTCAAAACAAAGCATGCATAGTTGATGACTCTTCTTTGTTAAATACTGTGGCACGAGAGGTTGCAGCAGAATGCAAAGGATTGCCCATTGCAATTCAAGCTGTGGGAACAGCTTTGAAAGGAAAGCCTCTTGATAATTGGAAGGATGCGTTATATAAACTAAGGCATTCGAAACCTATTGGAGTGCCCCAAGGTGTGAAAGATGCCTTTACTTGTCTTCAATATAGCTATGATGCCTTGACAAGCAATGAGGCAAAGGGTCTTTTCTTGACATGTAGTATTTTTCAAGAGGATCGTGTGATCAAAAGAGAAGACTTGTTTAGATATGGAGTAGGGTTAGGTTTATTTGGGGAAGCTAGTACATTTGATGATTTAAGGAGCAGAGTGAATGCAGCTTTAACTGACCTCCTTGATTATTCTTTGATAATGCATTCTGAGACAGGACAAAACTGCTTCAAAATTCATGATGTTGTTCGTGATTTTGCTTTGTGGGTAGCATCCACAATCAACCGTCCTGTCATAGTTGACCATGCAAAGGGGCTGAGTTCGTTGGCTTTGGAAGGAAACATAAAAAATTGTTTTGCTATATCTACATGGTCCAATAAAGACGAAGATCCATTTCCTCAACAATTATATGTTCAAAAGCTAGAGATGCTATTACTAATTTCAGCTAGACAGTAAAAGAATTTGTCTCATGCATCATTTGAAGGCATTGAAGGACTCAAGGTTATGGCTTTATGTGCAACCTATCATTTTCAAACGGTTAGTGTATCATTGCCACAATCAACCCAGTGGTTGAGTAATCTTCGAACTCTACGTCTGGTAAGATGTAATTTGGGTGACATCTCATTTGTGGTTTCCTTAAAAAGCCTTGAGATTCTTGATTTGAAGAGGAGTGAGTTCAGGTTATTGCCAAAAGGAATAGAAGAATTGACTAAACTGAAATTGCTAGATTTGAGACATTGCTCGATGATGGAAAATTGTGATGAAGTGATTAAGAGGTGTTCACAGCTTGAAGAATTATATGTGTACGGAGATGAAGCATACTTTGGGAAAAATATTTCAGATTCTCATAATACTTGGTTTCTGGAGAAGGCCTCCTTCCTGAAATTGCAAAGGTATAGATTACAATTTGGGAAAGCTAAAATTCCTCTCAAAAGTTTGCCTCTAATTTCCCGAGCCCTACTCATCAGGGAATTAAAAATCCCCACCTTAAGTATAGTTGTCAAGGATATGATGCAAAGAGCTGATTGTCTTTTTCTGGAGGACCTTGTTGGAGGTTGCAAAAGTATCATCCCAGATTTGGTTGCAGCTGTAGGAAGCATGAAGCAAGTGATCAAATTAAGTCTCTATTCCTGTTTAGAGATAGAATTCTTCATCATCTGTTCAACTAATCCATCTCAGGCTTGTCATGACTTTCTGATGTTAATAGCAATGAAGCTGAGTGCTATGAAACATTTGAAACAAGTGTGCCTTGGGCCTCCTCCACCTAAATTCTTTCAGAATTTGAAAGAAGTATTCATGTGTGATTGTCCTCAATTGACAAGAATATTTCCTGGGGAGTGCAATCTGTGCAACCTTAAAGAGCTTGTCATCTCCAAATGTCCAATGTTGACATCACTCTTCTCAAAGCAGGTTGCGCAAACTCTATTGCAATTAGAAGTCATGAAGATAGAATATTGCAGCGAGTTAGAGTGTATAATATTCGATGAAGAGGATGACATTGGTGCAACAACAAGGGAGCAAAAGGTTCATGTTTTAGAAAATTCTCCATTGACATTCCCAAAATTAAGAATTCTGACAGTTGAAGAGTGTGACAAGTTGGGATACATATTCCCAATTTTTTTTGCTCAAGGCCTTCTGGAGCTGCAAAAAATTAAGATTACAAGTGCTCCTCAGATGAAGTATGTATTTGGACAAGATGTCGCTGAAGATCTTTCAACCAATCAGAAGAAGATTCAAATTTTGTTTCCTCAATTAAAAGAGATACATTTATCTTTTTTACCAAGTCTGGTCAAAATTTGCCAAGAAAATTGTCATCCATGTTGGCCATCCTTGAAGGAAATAAATTGGCTCTCTTGTCCCAATTTAACAAATAAGGTACGTCCATGCTCTCTTATATTATATGGATCTTCAATTAATGGCTCCTGCATGATTATTTGTTAGTATAAATAATCTAAGTAGTTGAGTGACATTTTTGCGAATGGGAAATTATAGGAAATAAAATTCTGTTATGATTTATGAATAAATTTATTACTGAAATATTAATTGGTTTTAGTGGACTAGTGGTTACGTATCGAATTTCAGAACCTGGAAATACAGGAAGATAGACAATTGTGCATGTTGGATATTATGTTCACTATTTATATATTTTAAGAATTCTATCTAATTTTTTTCCAACCATAATGAAATATAATGACTTCAATATACTAATTTTAAGAATTCTAGCCTAGAAGCCTTCTTCTAATTTTCCTTATGAAAGATATTTTTGAACATAATATACTAATAATATTGCATGACATAGAAATACATTTTTTGCAAATTATATACATAGTATATAGGGAAGACATAGCTTTTGATCCTTATATTTTACTCGCGTTTTGCTTTTAGTTTTTGTACTTTTTTTTTGGTATTAAAGGCCCTGCACTTTTATTTTTTATTGTTTTCAACCCTTCTATGAACAAAGTACAGGGACCTTGGAGGGATTGAAAATAATGAAAAACAAAGTGCAGAGACCTAAAACACCGAAAAGAAAAATACATGGATCAAAAGCAAAAAGTGAGCAAAATATAAGGATCAAAAGCTATGTTTTCCCTATTATATATAAAGCATCACATAAAAATACTATCAAGTAAAGAATAATTTTGATTCTCTTTTTTTTTTTTCAATTTCCATTTATATATCTTGTTTTTCATGTAGGGACCGCATGAAATTGAGACAATGGGATGTGAAGTGCTGTGCATTAGCAATTGTGGAGTGACTGACATATTCCATGTTCGAGGAGATGGACATAGAAGTAACGATCAAGAAGCAACAACCTCCAAATTGAAAGAGGTAAAGTTAGAAATTCTTCAAGAGCTGAGTATCATATGGAGAGGCCTTCACAGCTTTACACAAATTCTAAACCTCAGTTATCTTGAATCCATAACAATTGATCGATGTGGAAAGTTGAAATGTATCTTCCCTGCTTTCATCGATAGAGGCTTTCCACATTTGATTGATCTTGCCATACATAGTTGTGAGAATTTAGAGGAGATTTTTGAAGAGAATGAAGAAGAGCTTCAAAATCCATCCAGGGTTCAAGAGTGTTTTCCCAAGCTTGAGGAAATAACAGTGACTGGATGCCCTAAGCTAAAAGTTATATTTTCTATAAGAATGGTTAAAAGTTTCCCACAATTAAAGACTTTATGGATTTCTGAGTCTTTGGAACTAAAGGAGATTTTTGGAGGTCCGAATGAAGGCATTATCTCTGACAATGAAAAGGAAATTTCAGTCCCAAACTTGAGAGTGATAACACTTGAAAACCTGCCAAACCTCACTGACATTTGCCAAGGTTTTAATTTTCTCCCAAAGGAGCTTCACAAGATTCAAATATATGGTTGCACTAAATTTGCTCCTATTTTAGAAGCAACTCGGTTTTGGAGAGAAAAGGTATGGATTCTTTTTATTATTAATTATTATTTTCATTTTGGTCAAATTCTTGGCTTGGGACATTTAATGGGCCTCCCTTTAGTACTCTTTGTAGTGCCTTCCCTTTTCAACTTTGTCTTTTTTAATTCGGATTATTAACTTTTATGTAAAATAAAAAACATTTTAGTATCTTAAAGTTTTAAAATAGTAAAGTTTTATATTTTTATAATTTTTCAAAGAAAAATATCAAAATTACACACTTTTATCTTTGAAAAATTGTAAAAACATAAAAAACACCGTTTTGAAATTTTAAGATACCCAAATGTCTTTATTTTATGTAAAAGTCAATGATTTAAAAAAAAAGACAAAATTGAAAATATAGGTCATTACAAAGAGTATTAGAGGGAGGGAAGCAGCCCAAAGCCCTGAATTTTTCACTCTCACTCTTCCTCTTCATTGGTCTCTACTAGGGCTTACGCATTTTTGTGTGCAATCGGGGAGTGATAGACATTTTCCAAATTGATGGGTCTGTAAATTTTGGTGGGACTGAGCAGTACCAATACATGGGCGGACAAGTGGTTCTGTTGGAATCCGAACATAAACTATGGAGCGGTCCTATTCCCAGAAACGTGTTGAGCTTCCAATATCTTCGTAGTTTAGTAGTGAGTCAATGCAGTACCATGAAGTGTTTGTTCCCTTTGAGTGTCATCCATGAAGGCCTGCCCGAGCTGGCTTACCTGTTAATATCTGGGTGTGATGAAATGGAGCAATTGGTTGATATTGAAGAAGACATAGGAGAACAAGAGGTTAATGCATGCATTAATAATATTCAAGTCTCAGGATGCTTTCCGAAGCTAAGAGAACTAGTGGTGGATAGTTGCAACAAACTGATCAGACTTTTCCCAGCAAAAATATTAATAGCTAGAGAGCTTCCACAGCTTGAGATTATGTTGATAGTAAATGCTGCTGAGTTAAGAGAACTGTTTGGTCAAAAGGTTGCGCTTCCAAACATGAAGAAGCTAACACTAGCCAGTGTGCCGTATTTGACATCCTCCTCGGTGGAAACTATTTCCCGAAAAGGTGGTGGCATGTACTCCATAGCACAAATTGGGTCTCGTTTGGTGCACTTGTTCGAATAGATCATATCAAAGAGAGAATAATGTAATTCCAAGGGAAAGGGAAAAATGATATTTCTGCATGTGAAATGCTCATTTAATCAAAGAAATAATAATATATAGGAATACGGTTATTATTGATTTATTTGTCATGCAAAAAGAATCCTTTTTGAGGTATTGAAAAGGGCACCCGTCATTTGAACCAATTAATATACTAGTTCAAGGGAATTGTGATTAGAGTAATTATAAATAAAATATTTTATTAAACTGATAGAGGCACTGATTCAACCAAGTTAACTCAATTTTTAATATTATGACTTTTTAACTTGGGGTTATTAATTTCCTCATTCTTTAATACCTGTGCTTGCAAAGGTATATACTCTCTTCATTTAAAATTATAAGGTAGTTTTAACATATTTATTCCTCTAATAAGTTTGTTAATAACATTTAAAATTATATATTTTTTTCATTTATTCTTATCTAATCAGGAATCATCTCAATTAAAAAAATTTATAAATCACAATCCTAATTAAAGACATTCTTAATTAAAAATATTAATGATTAAGTTGATGGGTTCTTCTGATCCAATTATATGAAAGTGTTTTTTTTTTATTAATTTCATTTCTATACAATGTGTGACATTTTTCACACTTGACATCAGATATTTTTCAGTACTTCGACGCGGTCTTGGTCATAAAGAAAAGGGGATAATGACAATTAAGGACCCTAAAAAATATTAAAGATGATTGGAATTTGAAAAGTTACAATTCAAATTTCAATATTTAGTTATTTATGACCCAAAAATCTTCTTTTAAATTAATATAATTCTACATTCCTCAATTGTCATTCTCCCTAAAAAGTATTATTCTCTCAATAATTAATAGCAGGATTTTCTTGTTTCATTCTTACCGGAAAAAAAAAACAGGGTCTTCAACTCTCTCATTATAAATTAAAATAAAAAATAATATATATATATATATATACTTATTTATAAAAATTAAAATTTTTTATTGATATATAAATTATTTTTAAACATTATTTATATTTTAAATTAGGAGTGCTATTTGTAGCTTGACATTTCCATAATCATTAAAGGCAATGTCTGTATTTAATTTGTCAACTTTTAGATGGGTTGTGTTGAGTTGGATGATCTTGCCGGCCCAAAAGATGTTAGCTTTGATGGTTTTCTACAATTTGGAGACCCAGTGATGATTTGCTTGTTTCCTGGCCCTTCTATTATGGGAGTTGGCTTCCCTCCCTCCTCTGCCCTTCTCGAGAAAGTACGAAATTTGGATCGTCTGTTTTTATTCAAAATGGATAATCCAAAATTTAATATGAATGATTTATATTTAATATTAAATTTTTTATCAATTAACTTTTCAAACATATTTTAAATAGTGTAGGTTTAATACTAATTTTTGTATAATTTTTATAAATTAGATTTAAACTATTCATATTAACTTTGAACTGTTTAGATTGATAAAAATATTTATTAATTTTTTTTATAACTTATATAATTTTTTATTTTAAAAAATTTAAAATAAAAATAAAAAAAATTAAATTTAAACTGTTTAAATTTAATTTAGACAATTCAAATTTTACAGCTTAGTGGGGGTGAGAAGGGAAGCAAACTCTACTATTCTAATGCATCCGCTATTCTAATGTGTTCGAGGAGGATCTACATTTTATGACTCATTTGAATTGAGAAAATGATTTTGGTAAAAGTAAAAATGGAAATAGAAGTGAAAGTAGGACTAAAAGTAAGGTCCAAAAGTACATTTGTTTGATGTGCAAATATAATTGAGATAAAAAATTATTTAATATATTTTTTTTATATTTCGAGAAGATTACAATACCACTAGATTAAAAAAATCCAAAGCAGCAGCAAGCTACCCCTTTCATTTAACAATCACCATTGTCAAAAATTGTCCAAAAAATAAATCAATCAAAAACTCAATAACAATCAATCTTTAAAAATTGTATAACTCCAAATAAATAATTGAAGACTAGAAAGCCACAAATCAAAGGAGCGAAGCATATGAAAGAAGTGAAAGGGGAGAGAGATCGAAGAAGTATATTGAAGAAAGCTTCTGTCCAGCCACTGCTCTCCACGACGACTCCTCCTCCTCCTCACCATTTTTTGCTCTATTTTTCCAGAAATCAAATATCAAACCCAGATAAAGGAAATCAGCCACAAAGAAATCGAAGATGGAGGTGTTGAAGAGAATGGACCAACGGACTAGGAATAGGGATCGCCAAGTGGACGTTGAAGAACCCAAATCATGCACACCAAACACACAAAGTTATGGTTTCACTTTCATTTCCACTTCCCTCCCTCGAATTCTTTGCTATCAAACAGTCCATTATGGTTTACCTGCACCCAGCAATGCTATCTAGCTGCTTTTAACTTTGTTTTCCTTGCTTGACCTTTTAGTTCTCTTAATTGAACAGTAACTTAACATTTACCGCTAGGGGAAACACTACTCAATAATGTCGTTGTAATGGGGCGCCATTGGATGGATTCAGAAAGTATACTTCATGATAATTTTGCCACGTTTTAATTTGTTTCATTTTCTGCTATGATAGTTTATTTTATTTTATTTTATTTTTTCAGAAGTCTGCTTTGATTATGGTCTATCTGATGTATAATGCTAGTTTCTGTCATCATCTCCGCATGCAGATATTTCTTCATAAGTTTTGCTTTCTGGGTGTGGTTAGTCAATCTTGTCTGCAAGTTTGATCAACTTAGAACTATTTATGGCACATCCATATGTTTTGAGTAGATAAACGCAAACTGTAACTCCCAGCATTAAAAAGATAGCAGATAACGCGCATCATAAACATTAAAGCATAAAACTTTCACCTATTTTTCAAAAAAGTTTTTATGGGCTTTGATTGAGCTAATTTCAAAAAATAAAAAATTTGCATTTTACAATGTCCAGTTGTCCTTTATTCTCCAGACACCACGCCAGGGGCGAATCTTGCCACTATTTTTCATTAGAATGATGTGATGTTATGTGGCAACCCAATTGACATCCAATAAATGATCTTAGGTGACATTTAAGATGGAATCTTATTTGGCAATCAAGTCTTAGATGGCTGCATGTTTAGCAATCATGTCTTAGGTGACATTACATATCATCAAATCATCCAAAGCCAAGTCATTTCAAGTGAAGGAAAACTCAAGTGAAAATATTTATATTCAAAAGGCTATGATATATGTTAGAAGTTTAAATTATTATATTAAAGGCCCAATACACAAGTATATACTTGGAGGAGACAAATTAGATTATGATCTTACTTTAACCCAAATGAATATTCTACGTCTTATTCTTCTTTTAAGGTGAAAGCTTCAATTGAAGAGAGAAATGAGTAGTGTGATAAACAAGCTAACAAAGGGCGTAGGAAAGTTGTTTTTAAATCTGGAGATTGGGTTTGAGTACATCTCAAGTGGAAGATTTCAAATATGAGGAAGACAAAGTTGCATCCAAAAAGTGATGGACTTTTTCAAATACTGGAATGAATTAATAACAATGCTTATAAGATAGACATCCCTAACTCTCATGGAAATGTGTCAGCTACATTCAACGTTGCAAACTTTTCTTTATTTGATATATGTGATTTGAGGACATATCCTTTTCAAGAGAAAAGGAATGATAAGAATCAATTAAGGGACGAGTTCATTTAATACCTTTGATTCATTACAGAATATTGAAGGATCAATGACTAGATCTAAAGCTAAAAAGATGAAAGAAGCTATGAATTCAATAATTACGGATGCTTTAAATGATTAAAAAATCTTGAAGATAAATGTAATTCTAGAAGAAAAAAAAAGAAGGACTCTTAGCATATTAGGCTTAACCTAAGATACTTAGGTCCATGTATCTAATTAGTTTAGTTAATGTTATTTTTTAAAATTTAAAAAATTAGTTTATCTTATTTTATTTTCATATTTAAATTAGAAAATTAGTTTTTTTTGTTCTAAATTTAAATAAGGATATAATATATCTATTAAGGATATGATCTATCCATTTGAAATCCTAAACTAACTAAGATTGCATCATTTAAAATTTTAGAAGTCTATTTAAATAGTTCAGTCTTTTGTATTGTTTTAAGAATGATTGAATTTATGAATCTAATTTTTTTTTTCAATTGTTAGGCTATTTCGATTAGTGTTGTTCCGCATAAGATGACACGTTATGTGATTTCAGATTATTGTGAGCTATCATTTGGTTTCTCCATATAAGTTACAAATATTAATTTAGATAATTTGTGTAGAAATCTCAATTGCAAACTAGGAATTACATTTAGTAATTAAATATATTATTTTAATTAGAATTCCTAATTTTACAATTATTTGAATTGATATTTATAATTTATTTTTTTAAAAAAATTAATGGATACTTAACTACATTAATTATTCCTTTTTTTAATTAATTCTCATTTCCTTTTTTTTAATAAAAAGAAAAAAATCATTTTTAATTTTATTTTGGATTAGACTAAACCATTTAACATTCTATTTTCATCCAACCATACATAGATTCACATATCAAACCATCTTCCTTTTCTTTTAAAACAAAAAAGCTTTCTCCTTTCTATTTTTTCATCATGAAAACGGAAAGTGGAAAGCTTTTTCCTCACGGCCACCGCACTCCCTCTCAAAGACTTTACCAAAATCTCAAGTGCCTATTTTCATTTAAAAAAAAAAAAAAAACTTGTCTAAACATGTTTTTTTTTTGATATTATAAAAAAATTAAAATTTGTTTTAAAAACAAAACACTAGAAATTTTTCTTACGTTTTGTTACATTTTATTTTATCAAACTAGAAAAAAAGCAGAAAACATCATATTTTCATTAAAGACAATTATATAATAAAATAATAATTTTTCATCTTTTACTTTATCATTTTAATATATTTTTATAAATATATTGTTCTAAAAAAATTACCCTACAACATTGTTTTAAAAATGGAAAAAAAAAAAACAGAATCACCAGCTTTTTCCAAGAAGATAATGAAAAGGATAGAAAAGAAGAGAAAACTTTATTATGGGATCCAGCTGAAACGACTGCATATCATCATTGCCGGAACTGTATAAATAAAAAGTTAACCGGATTTTCCATAACATTTAGGTCCGTTTGGTCAATAAAAATAAAATAATTAAAAAATATAAATAATAAATTATATTTATAAAGAAGAAGGATAATTTATAAAGTTAAGAATTATAATTTATGAAATTTTTAAATGATATAATAATTTACATTTGTACTATATATTAATGAATTTTATCATATTTATTATGAATAGAGATGCTAATTTAATTTATTTTGTATTAATTTTTTTAATATATTTTATTTCATTTCAATAATCAAATGTAACCTTTAATTTAGCTGATTGAGAAAAAATTTTGGGCCAGAAATGATTGAGAAATTATATCAAATTATTTTAGAACCTCGAATTTGAATAATGAGACAGGTCTTAAATATATACAGCGCATTAGAATAATAACTAAAAAAAGTTACAGCAATTGCGGTGTCACTCTCATTTGTAAATATGTAACATGTAGGAAGCAAAATTTCAGAAGTTAAGAATACCGAATTTTTGTAAAATTTTTCTTTTAAATATTTTTTACAAAATATAAAAAGAAAAATTTCATGAAATTTACTGATTTTCCGTTCTAGAGAATCCAATTCGGTGATACCTACAGTCCTACACCACCCAACTCAAAAATTTCATGGTTTTATTTCCCAATCTCAGAAAATCTCTCACCTTTTTTTTTTCTTTGCTAATTATTACTCTGTGGTTTCTATTTACCCTCTGCCTCGACTTGAAATACATCTAGACGACTTGAAATTCCTGAGATAAAAGTACCCAACATGAAAATATGAAGTGAGTGAGCAGTTTGCGTCTTACCTATTGATCGAAGAGTATGAATACATATATACACGAACGAGAGCAATAATCTCTTCACAAATAAGGGACGAGAATCGGTCAATAATCCCAAGGGATAATATCTAATTAAAAACAAATTCTACCCAATCCCCTAGAAAAAAACATAATATTAATAATGAATATTTACATTTAATATTTATAATTATGAGGTCTAATCACACTTCCCCTCAAGTTAGAGCATAGACATTGATCATGTCCAACCTGTGTATGCAACCATCAAATGTTGGGTCATGTAGGCCTTTAGTTAGCATGTTTGTAGCTTGTAGTTTTGTAGGAAGATAGATGAAGCATGCTATACTTTCCTCCACTTTCTCCCTTATAAAATGTCTATCTATTTTCATGTGTTTGGATCTTTCATGTTGAATAAGATTTAAGGCCATATTGATTGCGTCCTTGTTATCACAATAAAGTTTCACTGGAGGATCAATCTTGACATGTATCTCCTCCATTACATGTCTTATCAACAGTCTTTTTGAGATGCCTTAAGAGAGAGATCTTGGTTCAAATGAAGCATTATTTTTTATTAGAAACTACCCTTTGCTTTTGACTTTTCTAGGTAATAAGGTTTCCCATACAAGTGAACAATAAGTTGATATTTTATCCTTGTAGGTTCCTTCCTGCTATGCATTAATGTAAACTTCTATTGACCGTTGCTTTTGCCTTTTGAAAAATAAACCTTTTACCAGGTGTACCCTTAGATACCTCAGAATTCTATATGTAGCTTTCATATGGCTCTTTCTTGGATCACACATATACTAGCTAGCAATTCTCGTAGTAAAAGCTATATCTGGCCTAGTGTGGGAAAGATATATCATTTTACCCCACTAACCTCTAATATCTTTCCTGTTTGCAGGCTCATCTTTCTCTTTATCCTCTTCTAACTCCTCTTCAGGTTCCACATCTGACTCTTTACTTTCTTTTTCCTCCTTAGACTTCTTTTTAGTTTCTTCACTATAATAGGTGTGTCTTTAGGTCTACACCCTAAACATACCAGTCTCATTAGCAAATCAAGGATATTTCCTTTGGGAGACACATAGATCCCTTGTTTGACCTTCCAACTTCTATTCCAGGAAGTATTTTAAGTTGCCAAGGTCTTTTACTTCAAACTCTTTACCTAAAGCACCCTTAATTCTTCTATCCTCCTCTTCATGATCTTCTATAATGATTATGTCATCTACATATACTATGAGACTACACCTCTTACCATTCTCCATTTTCACAAACATAGTGTGATCTAAGAGACCTTACTTGTACCTTTTTGCTTTCAATGCTTTTAAGAATCTATCAAACCATGCAAGTGGGGACTGTTTTAAGCCATAGAGTGATTTCTTTAGTTAATATACTTGGTTTATTTGCCCTATTCCCAAAGCTGGAGGTAAGGTCATATAGACCTCTTTCTTGAGATCTTCGTTTAGGAAAGTATTTTTTATGTTAAGTTGGTGTAATGACCACTCAAGGTTTACTGCCATAGAGATCAAGATTCTAATGGTAATGGTATTTAGCTTAGCCACAGGAGCAAAGGTCTCCTTGTAGTCTAAGTCATATGTTTGTGTAAAGCCTCTTGCTACTAGCCTCACCCTTTAACCTGTTTAAGACTCCTACATGATCATTTTTTAGAGTAAATACCCATTTGCACCTACCACTTTCTTTCCTTGGGCAACTCCACTATATCTTAAGTTTTATTCTTTTCCAAAGTTGTCCTCCTCCATAACAGCAACTTACCATTCGAGTATGCTTAATGCTTCATGTACATCATGAGGAATCATTACTTTATCAAGATTAGTCATAAATGATATGAAATTGAGAAGATAAAGCATTGTAACATACAAATCTTTTAATAGGGTGTTAAGCACATGACTTGGGTTGCCTTCTAAGAGCAATATGCAAATCTAGATCATCTACATCCTCTTTTTTAGATACATTTTTCACTTTTGGTTCATTATTCTCCATATTCTCATTCATTATTCTCTATAATAGCCTCTACATCTCACTTCTTTTTGTAACATCTTAAAAATTAACCCTTAATAATCAAACTAATTAATGGTCAGTAAGTGAAGTTAATGTAGTGTGTGATTAAAGAAGACTAATGAATGATATGGGTTGTATTTTTAGCCCTAAGTTTGAGTCCGGAGCAAGACTGGGTTACCTAGACCTTAAAAAAGGGAGAAAAACAAGAAAGAGTGTCTTTGTGCTAGATGTGTAGTTCGTGCATCGTGCACCGTAAAGCATTTAACTAGAAAAACATAAAGGACCTTCTCTATATCACATGTGCTGTCTGTAGATATGGCATGTTTCTACATAAATAAGATGTGAATTAGAGGGGAAAATCAAAAAAGTTGGAAGGAGAAAATGAAAAGCACTTGGAGAGCTCTGCTAGGGCTTTATTTTCAAGAGGTTTGGAAGCATTTTGAAGTTATTAAATCCCAAGAGTAAGTTCCTTAACTTTTTATTCTTTCTTTGCAACCCATTTTTTCAAAGTTTTAGTTAGGGTTTATTGAGGGGAGTTGATTGTCTATCCATATAGGTTATGAATTTTAAACTTATTGACTCAAACGAGTTAGAGTTAGTATTTAGGATTTTTTAAAGTATTTAAAACATAAAATTTATGGGTTTATATGTTTGGGTTGTGGAGAGGCATTTATGGTCAAATTTTCAAAATAAATAGGATGGTTGGAGAGGTTTGAAATGTCATTAATAATAAGCTAGAAGTTTAATGAAGTTTGTTGAGGTTAATGAAAAATAATGAGCTCAATGGGCAAGCTTAAATTCAAGAACAAAGACTTTGGTGATTCTAGTGTTGAGAATAAGAGTTCAAAGTGTGTGATTAGTAATGTTAATGATTGTGGACTTGATTATTGTAGATTAATCATTTGTGCATCGGTTGAGCTTGAAGAGAAATCTTGAAAGGAAAATATTGAAGACTAAATCTTTAACTTCTTAAATATTTGAAGTAATTAAGATAAATCTTTTCTTTGTATTTGTTTATAATTGATTTATGTTTGTAAAAGAATGAAATGATAGATTGAAGATTGAGTTTCATGATTATAAACATTTGCAATATGTGTGAAGTGTTAATTGTTCCATTTTGGCAATATTTGCAATGTTATTTGAAAATATGTATATGTCATAATTATGCGTTGGAACATGTTAATGTCAAGTTTGATGAGATAATGGACTTTTATTAGCATGTGAATGCTACTTGTGTGATCAAATGGAGTTTTAAATATGTTATGAAATTGGGGAATGGAAGTAGAGAATATATGTGAAAATACTAGCAATGCTCACATGGGTAATGTATTATTATAAATCTCATGTGTTAATATATGAACATGTGAAATGAGTGAGCATAATTTATAACATGACTATTTTGGCGAGAATTTGTCTAAGAAAATGAAGAGATAGAGATAAAATTCATTTAGTAATAACAGCCAATTATTGGCTTAAGGAGCAAGCCTTGCCCCACTGTTCAATCCACTTGTTTACATTTTCATTCACCTTGAATAACCTAATACTTTAACTTGTAATGTATTAGGTTTTATTCATTTATTGGAAATGACAGACGTAGTTTTTAACAATTGTTGTCAAAGTCTGGGCATATTTGGTGGGTCTTGCTATGCACCAAGAATATTACTTGTTTTGCGTCAGCAAACTGAC
>NW_026555836.1:0-48705 GCF_029017545.1 Prosopis cineraria | reverse complement strand
AATCAATTGAACCGCAGGTTATCTATTGAAACCATGAACTGATATCTCAATTAGTTTAATGATCAGTCCAGTTTTCATAATATTGCCTTAGAAGCTAAGATTGGGTAATGGCTAGTTGAATCTTTTTCCCCTATTTTTTAATTAATATTCATATATTTTTTATTTTTTTGGAAGAATAATACATTTTTAATTTAATTGTCAATGAATCTTTTAGTAATTAATTTTTTTTGTGAGATTTTAATATAATTTTTCATAATTTATTTTTGGCCAAATTCATATATTTATTATTCAGGCTTTTAATTATACATCTCTTATTTTATGTTAGTGTCAAAAAAATTAAGAGGGAAAATTGGCATAACCCCGGTATGAAGTACTGTGATAAAAATTTGCATTTCTCCCATCAAGAAGGCATTTTCGTAACATAATATCTACTTTTCATGGTTTTGATAAAATTATATGGATTTTGTAATAAAACAATAAAATTATATAGATTTATTTATTTAGTATATAAGAAAAATTTTTTAATACAAAATCGATCATATATGTTCATCGAAAAAAAAATCGATCATATAGGCTCCTACTGCCCCATTTAGTAACGTGATATTTTTTTGATAAAATTATATACTCTTTTGTTAAAAAATATAAAATCTTTTTAATTAAATCTCACTTTAATAAAGTAATTACTTATTTTCAAACTGACATTATTTTTTTATATTTATTCCTATTTAATAGAGTGTTTCATCTTAAAATAAATATAAAGCAATTTATCAATAGGGTTACTTAAAAAAATAATTATTATATCTTAAAAGACTAAAAATGTCTTATATTTTTTAGCATTCAATCTCTTAAAAAATATCTTATATTTTTAAATGGAAGGATATATTAATGAAGTCTCGTTAAATACAATTAATAATATTATTTTCTTTCAATAAAAATATGAATTTTTAAAAATACTCTTCATTTAATATAACCTCAAAATTTTTTTTTAAAACATTAGAGAGAGAAGATAATTAAGAGGGTTAAATTGTACTTTTGAACTTTTAATTTTATACAAGCTTTTAGTCTAGTCTCTTAATTTCGTTAAAATATCTTTTCAATCCTTTAATTTTAATACTCCTAGGCCCTGTTTAGTATAAGGTATTAAATTTTATAGGATTAGGATTGGGATTGGGACTGGAATTAGAAATAAGTTTTAAAATCATGTTTTGTATAACATGGGATTAAAAAAAAGACTCAAGTTTAACCCAAAAAAATAGTTAAAAGATAATGTTGCCCTCATCTTCTCCATCATCATCCTCTCTCTTGCAAGCTTTATCGGCACCGATGGATGGCAAGGAGTTGCTCAGCCTTTGCCATCTTTGCTCCTATTTGCACCTGTGTCGACATCATTGGTGGAGGGTGGCTCCGTCTCTGTCTCTACTTACTCCTGTTCTATCCTTGTCAAACCATAAATCAGAAACCCAGATCTAAAACCCATGAACGAGAAACCCAGATCTTAAAGGAAAAAGTAAAACAGAGAGTCAGAGGTTAGCACGCACACACCTTGTCTTTCATTTTCTTATTGCTTGAGTTTCCAACGATCCAGAGCAAGAAGAGTAAGAGAGAACAGAAACCCTCACCTCCATCGTTCAATCTACATCCTCTTCCATCGTCCTCAACGTCATTGGCATGGTGGGGCAAGCACGTCTGCCGCTGCTGGGAGGTTCAGAACCAGATTCCTGCCTTTCCTCTGTTTCACGCTGCCAATCGTTCATCCTTGCGACTTGCTGTTAAGCTCATCCTTCCATCACCATCGCTACTGGAGTTGCTGTCGTCTGTTACTGTAAGGAGTTTCATTCAGGTCATGAACTCTCTTGTCTTTGCGTTGCTGTCGATCCGTGCCCTCCCTATCTCTACATTGCAGCAGTGCTCTTCCGTCGTCTCTGCTCCTGTTCGCACTTGTGTTGATGTCGTTGGTAGACAATGGCTTCATCTTTATATTCCCCTGCTCCTGTTCTGTCCCTATCATGCGATGATAGCCATCCTTGCGTTGTTGAAGTCATCTTCAATGGAGTGTACAAGGTTAAGGATGATGGAGGAGATCCATGTGCGATGATGGAGGAGTAAGCTGACTGGGTAGGTTTTTGATAAGGGCATTTCAGTCATGAAAATTTCAATCCCAGGATTGAAATTGCAGTACCAAGCCGGGGAGGTGGTATTGAGTATTCCCACCTAGATGGGATTGGGTTTGAGAATAAATTTGTAATTATCACCTAACAAACATAAAAGCTTGGTATTACTCAATTCCAAACCCATCCTACTTAGCTAGTGCTGCGTACCAAATGAGCCCTTAGTTCTAAACGATTATTTTGTGCCAATCATTATTCTTTTTTTAAAAAATTAAAGTTAATGTGTTAACATTTAAGAATGTCTAGTCAATATTTAAGAGTTTAATACATGAGTTTTTTGTTGATAAAACTAATAGTGTTAAGATTAAAGGATTGAAATGAGATTTTATAAAATCAAATATTTAAAATGAAGTATTGTGTAAATTAAAAGATTAAATATATAAATTAACTTAATTAAGAGTGAATGATAGTATTGGAATAATAATAATTAATGAAATTTTATTTCTTTCAAAACATGCATTTTGAAACACCAAAACATCTAAAAATGTCTTACAAATAAGATGAAGTAGCTTTTATGATTTAGAAATAAGATGCATCATGTTAAAACAGTCAATTTTACTGATCTCTTGAACGAAATTGTTCTATGCTCATTGTTGAAATTCAAGGTCTCCTAGTAGAAAATAAAGACTAATCCCTTTATTGGATCACTAGGAATAAAATTAAAAATAAGAGTTAGGCTGGTCAATTAAGTCTATTTTTATAAAAGTTTGGACCTAAAAAGTGTTATTTTTTATGAAAATTTAGAACCAAATAGGTTGCTCATTGAAACTCATTTTTATAAAAGTTTAAACTTTAAAATGAAACTTTTATTTTAAAAAGTAGGGATTTTAAAACTTAGCCTAATAGGTGTTGACAAATGGACCCGAATGGCTTGTTTGGACCCATTTTTATTTTATCCCTAAAAAAAATATTTTTAATTTCAAAATTAAATTTAAGATTTAAAATAAATGTTTATACTTTAAAATTAAAATTTATAATATTTATTTTTAAATTTTAAATTATTACAATTTGTATTTTTTAAAATGTGAAATTTATAATTGAAAATTTTAATTTTTAAAAATTCAAACAGAAATAAAAAATAATAAAAAGGGGCTTACGGCCTAGCTCTAAGCCTTCTGTATAAGGATCGAAATTCAGACAATAATTAATTTTAGAGTAACCAAGTTTATGGGCTTAAGTCTCTATGAGCCGAGCTTCTATAGGTTCAATTCACTTGTTTCTCAACTATAAAAAAACTGAATTTTAAAGCCTGATTCTAATGAGCTTTGAAAAATAAGCTTAAATTTGAATGTCTTGTTTTTGTTTTACTTTTAAAATTAAAAATTTTTAATTTTTAAATTAAATTTAAACTTTAAAGTATATATTTATATTTTAAAATTAAAATTTTTAAGCATGCAAATCCCTTTTTTGGAAGTAAGCTAAGAAATCTATGCAACTCCTCTTAGAGTTTGTTTGGTTGGAGAGAAGGGAAGAAAAAAAGAGAAAAAATTTTAAATAAGGAGAGGGGAGCGTCTTGTTTAGATGGGACAAGGCAAGAGGAGGAGCTCCTCTACTCATTTGGTAAGGTTTAGGGAGGAAAATTTTTTTTAAATTTTTCCTTTCCTTCCCTCCAAAACTTCCTTCCAAATTAGAGGGATCCCCTCCTCCCCTCTCTTATGTTGGGGGGTTTTTAGAGGGGAGGAGAGGGAAAATGCTTCCCTCCCTTCATTTGGTTTAGAAATTTTGGAGGAGAAGAGAGTTAAAATAACCTTTTATATTGCTCCCCTTTAAATTGAGATTTTTTTGAAAGGGAGCTAATTTTTTTTAACTATTTTACCCTTATTTAATTTTTAATATTCTAAGTATACTTATAATTAAAAAAACTTTTTTCATATCAGATTGTACTTCACTCTTAAACTTTGATTGATCTCATTAGATTTTTTTTTAAAAAATTACATTTCATCAAATTTGATTATACATTTCGTTATTTATTTTTTTATGAAAAATTGTTATCATTACAATTATTGGTTTAATTTTTTTTTACATATTGACAATATGATAGGATGAGAGTAAATTTTTAAAAAATCATGCAATTTAAATTGAGATGTAAAATTATTTTTCTACAAGAAAAAATTAAATTAATATATAGGGATATAATAATAAGTTAGTTATTATCTTTCCTCTCATTTTCTCCTAAATGAAATAAAGGATTATTCAAAACCATTCCTTTCAAATAAAACCAAACAAAATAATATTAAAACTTGTCCCTCTCCTCTTCTTGAACCAAACATGCCTCCCCTCCCTTTAAATCAAACACACCTTTAAAACTATGTTTGGTGGAAAGGGAGGGGAGGGGCCCCCCAATTTGGGGGGAGAGGAGAGGAAAAATTTTCTCCCCCCTCCTATCGAACCAAACATGTCTTAAATTTCAAGAGTTAGGAAGTTATATATATTAACAAAATATAACAATATTATATATATACTCATTAATTTTTTAAAATCAAATTTAGTTTATTTATCTAATATTAATAAAAATATCTTATGCAAATATAATTTTTAGACAGATTTATTTCAAAACAATCATTTTCAAGCTTGACATTTTTCTTTTGCCAATTAATCCAAACATAATTTAAGAGATTCAAGGATTCATCATTTTTATGGCCAGATTCATTGATTTATCATTAAACGAAGTTAATTTGTGACGTGTGACGGAATGTATAATCTTACATTTCAATATTTCAATTACAATTATAATTTTGGTAGTTTTTTGTGTAATCTTGCAATGAACTTTTTTTTTTTGTTAGCATTCATGAAGTTTTGATGGGCATCATGGCCCAAAAAATCAAAGTTCAGACCCAAAAAAGAGGCACGATTTTCTTTTCCGCTGAATCAATCCCTTAATGGTTGATGGCCAAAATCAAAATTTTGTTACAACAACAATAATAACAAATTTTTATCTCATTAGATGAAGTCGGTTATATAAATTACAAGATATCATTATGATCTATCATTTATTAAGCTTTTAAAAATATTATTAATTAAGAGATCGTGTTCAACAATTTTCAAAAGTATTCTTAGTCTTTAATTTATATTCCAAAATTTTTTTAATAATATAAAATTTTAAATTTTAAATAATGAGGATAAAAATTTAAGTTTGACATATAGGAAAAAATATAAATATTTTAATATACATTAATATCAAATGACATTTCAAAAGTTAACTTGCAGTTTCTTCTTGTATAAGAAATCCGTCCACATGATGTATCAAAAACTTATCTACAATGTTTTTAATAAAATTGGGATAACATGATTATATCAAAAATTTAGGAGAACACACTTTAAGATTATATTTCAAAAACCAAAGAAGATAAAGTTGAACAAATTCACATTCATTAACATTTTAAAGTGGGTAGGTGTTATAAGTTAGGTTGTTCCAAATCTAATCTTTTAATTGGTAAAGCAATTGCCGGTGAAAAGAAAAAGAAATGTTTATAGGAAAGTTAATCATCATTTAATATTTGGTTAAAATATATTTTTAGCCTCATAATTTTATATAATATTTTAATTTAATCTCTTAATTTTATAAAATATATTTTTTATCCTTTTAATCATAACATCATTAGTTTTAAATGATTACTTTTTAAATTAATTATTGTTATTTAAAAAATTATACTGAATATCTCAATATTTACAAATATTTTATTGATATTTAAAAGTTTAATGTAAAATTTTTGTATGATGAAATTAACAATGTTAATATTAAAAGATTAAAATTATATTTTATAAAATTTAAAAATTAAAATAAAATTTATCTTGTATAAACTTAAATGATTAAGTGTACTCCCTCCATTTAAAAATATATGACATTTTTAATCGAATCTCACCCTTCAATAAAATATTTATTTATTTTTTAACTAATCCTATCTTTCTAAATTTATTCCTATTAAATATTTTATAATAAATAAAAAGTTATTATTAATAGGGATATTTTAAAAAAATAATAATAATTATACTTTAAAAAATTAAAAATATTTTATATTTTAAATATTTAATTTTTTAAAAAATATTTATATTTTGAAATAGAGAAAGTATAATTTAACATTAATATTTCCATACTTTTTAATACGAGAAGCATTAGACGCACTCTTACGAAACGTTGAAGGAATTTCAAAGTTCAACGATGTTTTGGTTTGGTGGCATTCGGTAACTGGACCCTCTGATTCTGTCATCTCGAAGAAGAAACGTAATTCGCACCCGTTGGTCATCTTTCCCTTCCAATCACAAAAGCTTCAAAAGCTACGCGAAATTTCTTTTTTTGACCTGATACACAAAAAGTTGATAACTGGAAGATACTCACAGGAATAAATCCATTTCTCTCTCCTAAGCATTTTGAAAAATTTCAATTTCTTCCGGATTTCCAATCAACCCACTAAACCCTATTGCTTGGAGATCGTTTGCTGCTAGGTTCATCTCTCCCACGTTCTGGGTCTGTGGTTGATCATTTCCATGTCTCGGATGTATACATGCCTTGGTCTTATTTTGAGCCTGCTTTGTGGTACTGTGACTTCGACGTCTTCCTCATTGGGATCAGCTCGTTCGATCCTTCGGGTCGTGAACGATAATAATAAAAATGATGATAATCGAGATTATGCTATTGATTTGAATGCAACGAGTTTCAGTAAAGTTCTGAAGGATACACCGGCTGCTTTTGCCATTGTCGAATTCTTTGCCCATTGGTTAGTGATTGTATGAGAAACAAAATTTCAATTTTATGCCCTTTTATTCTTGGATTGATTTAGTTTTCCGTCGGGTATTGAATTTCTTAATTATTATTTTACTTTTCTTAATGGATATGCTCTTAATGCTATGGGGGCCCTATTTATTCGGGTAAGTTGAAGGAAGTTGATAGAACATTTGATCGGCAAAATAGATCTGCTTGTAAAATAATGAGATATGAATTCATGCGACAAATATTTGTATTTTTGAAGCCGCAATGATAGCAGATGGAGTATTATGATGCATTTTTTATGCTGTCCTTTTATCTAGCATAATTTGTAGTTTGATGTAAAAGTCATTGGAGATGTGGCAAATATTAAGAGCTAAAGGCTACCTGCTTTCTTTAACTGAGGTTTTTAACAGTAGAGGTGAATGATAAGAGAAAAACAAGTGGTTGGATAAATCAAAACATCACTTGTATCTCTGGAAAAACTGCCATCTTTAAACCATTCGCTTCATCTTGCCTTCCTCCATTCTTTGCATGTGGGCAAAGACTGATTTTATAGATTAATGGCACAATTTTTACTATCAAGTTCAACGTATGAAGCATGTAAACCACTAGATTTTTATGCTGTTATTGTTATGATTACTAAACTACTTTGTTGTATACTTGCAACATACTTCTGACATGCTGTTGGAGTACAACTGTACATTTATTAGATATACTGATAGCTGAATCTATTTATAACTTCAAAGATCATGGTATTAATTATAGTTCTTGTTTTCACCCTAACATATCGACCTATTTTATAATCTCTTTGTTTTCAGTTTAATCCATATTTTTCACTTGATTCAACTCCTAGTTGCTGTCTTCCATTTTATATTTTCCATGAATGCTTTTTCTATATTATTGCTTTAATCTGTGATACAATGTTTCCTAAGAAAGAAATAACTATTATAGTGATATAATTCTGGAATTTTCTGTGATTTACGTGCTCTATGTTTGTCCTAGTCCATGTTCCATATTTATGTATATTGTAAATTCCTGATGAGATGCTACTATTCGAATTTGTTAAAGCTTTTACATTTACTATGCTTTTCCCTAAATTCTTAATTTTTATGTATCTAAGAAGTATATGATCAGTGTATTCATATTATAGCTTATTCTTCAAATATCAAAATGACATTGAATAAACAATTGTCTGCCTGCTTCACTCTATGATTTATGAATGTGCTATCTTTTATGAAAGAAGAATTAACTTGTTGAGTCGAACCCAAAACAGTTGTTGAATTGTGTTTGTCTGTTGACCCCCTCCCCTAAAAAAGAAAAGTCTAGTTTTTGCATATTAAAGTGAGCGAATATTGTCCTTCAATAAGAAAATATTTATTTTTCTCTGCAATCCAATTGATGTTTTTTTTTATTTTTAGTTTGGAAGTTATATTCTGCTGTTTAAGTATTTAGGGATGACAGCTTAGGGCCTCATAAAAAAATAGTTAAGTGTATTTGCTGATGTCCTTTACTTTTCTGGCAGGTGCCCTGCTTGTAGGAGTTATAAGGTATTAATACCTAAAAGTTCTAGTTTATCTTTTATGAATTTTGCTGTCCATCATTTCAGCTCATGACTATCTGCTCTCTGAATATATATGACAGCCGCACTATGAAAAGGTTGCAAGGCTTTTTAACGGACCTGATGCAGTGCATCCAGGAATTGTATTGATGGCAAGGGTAGATTGTGCCTTGAAGGTATGCGCATCACCTATTATTTTCTTCTCCAGGTGTGCTTTTATATTTATGCTAATTTCAGTGTCTACCCTCTAGCTGCTAGGTATTTTTCTTCTTCAGAAAATATTTGTCTTTCAGGATAGTCTTACATGCTTTGAGGCAAAATAAAGTGAAAATCTTGGGAGAAAGGATTTCGTCTGCCAATGATAGAAGATAAAAAAAATTAGATGATCCAAAACTCATATAAATCGAAATGGATATCATTGCTCATAAGATTTAATGAGGAAATCATGTTCTGGACTAAGAATGTAATTTTCAGGGCAATTAACCAATGATTTAAGATTATGGAAACATATAATTGCATTATGTATGATTTTACCTGAGATGATTGGGTCTTCATTTAGAATTTGTTTCTATATAGAGTATATTGCATAACTCAGACTTACATGATAATACAATCAATAACATTTTTTTGAAATTTTTCTTGATTTAATAATGTGCTTACCTATCATATAACAATTTGAGGATTGACATGTTGCTTCTGCTTCACCTGCAGTCATCAATTTTCCTAATGGGTTGTTTGTATGTAAAACTTGGGAAAAAAGAGAAGATTTGCTGCTGGCAGTAAGCATGCTGAGAAAAGGATTGTTATTTTTTTTTTTTTTGGGATTAATTAGAATACCAGAATAAAGAAAAGCTTTCAGCATTGAGATATTCAATCTTGACTACTATACCTCTTATTTTTTCCCTAGAAAATACTGGGAAATTTAAAACAAATCTAAGATTCCCCCACTTCATCTCCTCCAATTCTGATGCATTCCCTGAAAATCTTATTCAATCATACATTTATTGTGAATACTTTTTGATCGATCAACTCTGCCATTTTTTTTAATTTAATTCTTACTTCTCTAAACATCTGGTACTTAATTTTATACATTGGTGACACATACCTTGGTGATTTGTCCTTCTTTTAACTTCTTTGGCAGCACAGATAAATACTAAACTCTGTGATAAGTTTTCTGTTGGTCATTATCCTATGCTTCTTTGGGGCCCTCCTTCTAAATTTGTTGCTGGTGGTTGGGAACCAAAAAAAGACAAAGTTTATATTTGGATGATTGATGATGGGCGCACAGCTGATAGGCTGCTTAATTGGATCAACAAGCAAATGGGCAGGTATGAGGTACACACGCATTATTGTTAACATAAGCCCGTCACCATGCCTACCAGAGGCTTATATTAAAAAATATTCTAAAATTTCCTCTTTTCCTGTTAACCTCTTAAGCGTTGTGAGAAGTGTATTTGACTAGAAATAGTCACCACATAAGAATCAAATGTTGGCCCTGCATCTCAACAAGTGGGGGAAGCCATCTTGTTGGTGGGTCAATTGACTGCTAGTTATTAGTGGAATTTTAGCAAAATGTATATATGACCAAGATTTAGGGCCTCTTAAGTCATTAAATAATTAATAATACACCAGAGAGGCTTGAGGTTTTTTTTTTTTTTGTGAAATATTATTTTTAATTAGGGTATGCAATGTCATGGGCAGTAGGATAAAGATTAGTCATAAAGAATTCAAGACCTACTGACTAAGGAGTATAAAATAATTAAACTATATAAATTCAAGAGTCTAAAAGCTTGTGGGAACATTTCACAGTGCATCTGACGGGACATGCATTTAGTGCAATACATTTTTCCAAAAAATGGTGTGAAATTGACTTGTACCAATTTTCTTGTCTATAACTTTTAATGTTCTTAATGTTGCAGTTCATTTGGCCTGGATGATCAGAAATTTGAAAATGAGAATCTTTCATCCAATGTGTCAGACCCTGAACAGGTCCTTTGACAATCCAGACAAATTTTATTGGATTTAGTTTAATTATAATTTCTTTTTTATTTTTGTTAAAATATTTACATGCATGCTGTATATGATGAAAGATTGCAAGAGCTGTCTATGATGTTGAAGAGGCAACAGCCATAGCTTTTGACATCATCTCAGAGCACAAGGTGATTTTTTCCCCATGACTTTCTCCTTAATGTTCTTACTTGCTTTGTTTTTGTAAGTGGATGATACAGCACATGCTCTCTGGGATGCAGATGGTAAAGCCTGAAACCCGTGCTTCACTCATAAAGTTTCTTCAGCTTTTGGTGGCTCATCATCCTTCTAGGAGGTATGAGGAACCACCTCTTAATGTGTTCTGCCTATCCAGGTTTTAGCATAAATTTCTTTTCTTCTATTCTGAATCATTTATTTCAGATGTCGGAAGGGTGCTGCTGAATTACTTGTGAGCTTTGATGACTTGTACCCAGCAGATTTGCAGTCAGCTAATAGTCAGGAAGGTGACGGTGGAAATGTTGTGGCAAGGAACTTTCAGATTTGTGGAAAATATGTACCTCGTGGGTACTGGGTAGGATCAATAATTTCACTTCTGTTCTGTTATTTGGTGAAGTATTGGTTTTTTTGTCAATTGTGTGGCCCATGCTGTGAGCTTGATTTTTTTCTTTCGGTGAAATAAGCTTGGATATTTTATTTAGTTAAATTTTGTGTGGCCTACTGTTGTCATGTGCATTAGAAAAAATATATAATTCGTTAGAAGTATAACTAGCTAGTGCCAGATGAGAAGAAAGAATTACTTATCATCTTAGTAAATTATGTAATGATCATTTGGGATGGAGGGCTTGTATTTGGATACAACAACAACAAGCCTTTATCCCACTAGGTGGGGTCGGCTACATGGATTGCAAGACGCCATTGTGCTCTATCATTTATTAAGCTTTTAGAAATATTATTAATTAGGATATCACGTTCAACAACTTCCAAGAGTGTTCTCTTAGGCCTTCCTCTACCTCTCTTAATCGGACTCAAAGTTATATGTTCCACTCTTCTCACTGGTGCCTCCCTTGGTCTTCTTTATACATGCTCAAACCATCTCAACCGATTTTCTACCATTTTTTCCTCAATAGGTGCCACCCTCACTTTTTCACGTATGTGCTCATTTCGAATTTTATCTTTACGTGTATGTCCGCACATCCATCGTAACATTCTCATCTCTGCTACTCCAACTTTATGCTCTTGCTGTCCTGTTAGAGCCCGGAGGGCTTGTATTTGGATAATTGAAATAATTCAGATTCAGGCTAATTATCATACTATTCATTCAGGAGTATTATTGTCAGTAAAGGTGTTTGAACTTAAGGGTATCTGATGTTACCATGTTATTGAGATTTTGTGCTGGAGATTCCTTTGATATTTGTGTTCCTCGTTCAGGTTTGCCTATGAATATGCTTATAATCATCAGTCTTAAGAGATTACCCTTCATTATTATGATTTATTTGAGTTGAGTTATTGTTTTACTTATCTTCACATTCTGTGTCACTGACATACTATTTTCTGGGTTAAAATATATGCCTACGGGTGGTGAATGCTATTGGTTATTGATACCAAGTGGAACCCATGTACCTGTGTTGAAATATCTATATATAGTATTAAAACTCCAACAAGTCTCACTATTCATGAGCTATTCATGCTCCATTGCATGGAAAACACAGTAATTTGCATTAACAAGAAGTGGGATCCTTGTACTTGTGTTGAAGTATTTCCAGTAATAATGGTTCTTACCCCTGTGTCTACTGGTATTTTGTTCAACACACTGAAGTTTTGCTTGCCTTAAGTATTCCTTCAGGCTGCCTTTTTTTTTTAAGTGCGCTTTTCAAGGTATTATATAGTTGCTCTTACTTTTGTATCGCAATTCTTGAAAATATCTAGCCTTGTTATAATTTATATGCTTAACCAGAATTATTATATTCTTTAATCCTATGCTGTCTGACGTGACATTTCTGCTCTTGTTCTTGTTAAAATTGCCAGACTTTCCCAATTTTTAGGACCTTGGATCTTATGTTATTTAGTCAATTTTTATTTTTTTCTGTGGCTTTCCTCTCTTTCTATCAGTTATTTTTTTAAATAAGTTTGTGCTTGTTAATGGAAATTTACCTTTTTTTTTTTTTCCTCCTATTAGAATGAGAACGTTTCTGATTGCTTTGGTTTACTTGGATTGTTCTTCTGTAGATGTTCTGCCGTGGCAGCAAGAATGATACCAGGGGCTTTAGGTACTGCTTTGCCTTCTACATTCATATTTACGTTTTCAGTTCCATATCAAATCATGATATTTAACTACCCTTGTTTACATCCAAAAGTAAGTTGGAATTTTGTTCAGTAGCTGTGTACTCTTCTTGAGAAAAACAGATGCTGTATACACTCTGTATTATTCGATAAAACAGAATAATAGGTTTTATAGGCTTGGCTCCCACATAATTTGCCAAAATTACATGCTATAATCTGACACAACAACAAGCCTTATCCCACCATGTGAGGTTAGCTTAATACAACAACAATATCAGTAAATCAGATTAATGTTTGTTCCTAATATAGATGGACCTAATTAAATGATAATATTAAGTAAGAACTAATAAAAACAATAAACGGGAAAATAACTAAGTAAAACAGTGTTTTGGGCTTTGGCCTTGGATCTTTCAACACTCTCCCTCAAGTTGGGAAATAGATATCAATCGCTCACAGCCTGCTTTGTAATTCTTCAAATTGTTTTCTACTGAGTGGTTTCGTCACGATGTCTGCCACTTGATCTGTAGTGAGTATGAGAGATCAACGATTACCCCTTCAATTTTCTCCTTTATGAAATGTTTGTCAATCTCAACATGCTTCGTGATGGGCAGGGTTTTTTGCCATATCAATTGCAGATTTGCTGTCACACCATAATTTCATAGGAGTGTCATAGGGAACCTTTATTGGCAAGATAAAAAGTCATTGGGAAACCTGGAACTCTCTTAACAGCCTAGTGATTCATATCCCTCTGCAAACCTAGAGCAAAAGCTCTTAGTTCAGATTTAGCACTACTTGAAACCACTTGTTGCTTCTTGCTTCTCCAAGTTACCAGATTTCCCCACACAAAGTGGGGTACGCAGTGGTGGATCTCCTATCCGCTAGAGACCTTCCCCAATTTGCATCTGTGTAGATGTCTGTATTTCTTGTTCTTCTCTTCTCAAAGAAGAGACCTCTCCCTTGCTTGAATTGATGTGTTTGTACTAATGATTTTAGTAATTGTATTGATGACGATACTATTTTGCATGTTTTTCAAAATAATATGTACTGAGTGGCTTCGTCCCTCTCAGTAATCTTGGACTCTGCATAACGTGACAAAGTATGTCATAGCATCTTTGAACAAGGTGCCCTGTCTTATCATTCTTGTGTCCTCTTTATCAGCTGCGGTTTATGGGTTCTCCTGCATTCACTTTCAGTGAGAATCGAGGATGGAGAAAGTCAGTTTGCGTTTAATGCTACGTGTGATTTTGTACACAACTTTTTCATCTGTGAGGAATGTCGGCAGCATTTTTACAAGATGTGTTCAAGGTAAATTGAATCGAGACTACATTTCAGTTTCATCATTTAAGCCCATAAATTTCCCTTAGCTTGTGACCAATCAATAATGTTAATTTTTAGTGTGTCTAGTCCAATCAACAATGCTCGTGACTTTGCTCTCTGGTTGTGGAGTGCCCATAATATGGTTAACGAAAGGTTGATGAAAGAAGAAGCATCTCTGGGAACAGGTGATCCCAAATTTCCGAAGATGACATGGCCTCCAAAGAAGCTTTGTCCTACTTGTTACCAAGACCTTGGCCGGAGGTCCAACAGAGTTGAATGGAACAAGGATGAGGTTTACAAGTTTTTGACACGATACTATGGAGAAAAGCTTGCATCTCTATATAAGAACAAGGGCATAGGTGATAATGATGGAACCGAAGGAGCTGTTGAAGATTTAATAGTATCAAGTAATGCACTTGTGGTGCCTTTGGGTGCTGCATTGGCAATTGCTATTGCTAGCTGTGGTTTTGGAGCACTCGCCTGCTACTGGCGTTCCCAACAAAAAAGTCGGAAGTATTTTCACCAACTACACTCTTTAAAGAACATATGAGTGGAAGGGTAATGGATTCTTTCAAACTTCTTCAAGTCACAGTATTTTAAACTTGATGTATTGAAGTCATTTGTGGCTAATATGCTTTCATTTTTTTTTTTAAATTGAGGGTAGGCTTCTAGTGATCAAATTCCTTACTTAATGGTTATAAAAGATTTGGTACTATACTAAAGCTAGTTAATCATAGATGTTCTAGAACCATGTCAGTGACAATGTAGGAGATGAGTTGAGTTTCTGTTTCATGTTTCAGGCCAAGGAGAATTGGAAGTAGAATTAGAAGAGACGAGTACAGAGAAATGCAGACAAGGTGAATTGCGGCTCTGGTCACCAGAGAGAATAGCCAAAGTACTTTTTGAGATGTGTACAGAATAAGTTTCTTGGTTACATTTGGACTAGATTATTATTGATCTTACATCTTATTTTCACTAACTTTCCTTTGGGCAATGGTCACATCTAGTTCAGCTTAGAAAAAATTGGGGATGAAAGAGTATCAAGGTGCAAAATTTTGGTTGAAATTAGTTCTGAATTCCTTGTTATGATCAAAAGCAACTTGCGCAAGTCTAGGGCAAGAGATTACATTCTTGATGGTTCGACATTTTATACCGAACAAATGAATGGATTAACATCGGCCTTCTTGTTATTTAACTTAGTGGAATCGGTCATATTCCTCCTTTCTTTCTGGTTACATGGATCTTGTACATTCTGCTAACAATTGTTCTAGATTCCAATATTGTGAGATCCACAATAGAGATAACTCTTAATATCATTTTTTATCAACATGATTCAAACATCAAACCTTGCTATGGGAGTAGCTCTCTTGATATTTGTTCACATTCCACATTTCATTTTATTTTACGTACAATTAACTCGATAGTTCATGTCTTTTTCATTTGTTGAATCTTGCGATTCAAACTATGCTAGAAGGCGACATGAAAGATATTTGAATCTATATATATATATATATATATATTTATATATTTCGGACCTCAATCCACAATATATTGATACGTTGGAATTCCACTTTTCCATCCGTGTCTGACTGTATCCTGCAAGGCTTCTCATGAATTATGAGCACCCTTGTTTTTTTTTTTTTTTAAATCGAAGTGCAACTATTGGATCTTCTCTCTCCCAGTAATTGGGAAACTGATCTATCTGAATTGAATCTCAAAAACAGATTAACATTTACTGCATCTGCTACAAACACTGTGCTTTATTTCTGGGGCAAAAAAATAAAAGAACTATACAGGAGCAACTTGTGGCTGACGTTGCAAAGCCTGTTGGTCATTCTGGTTGCTGTATTGACTACCAGATGCAGTACGAGGTTCCTGTAAAAAAGAACACAAATGATATCATTATAGTAGCTAAAAATCTTCTATTGGGCTTAACTCATGTTTAGTACCCAATAATTTTAATTTTTCAAGTGCTGGGGAACGAATCTACTGAATAGAAATTCGAGCATACCAAACACGAAAAGCATAAAATTTACAGTCTAAATGATACAGAAACGTAGATTTTACATTCTTGAGAAGAAGCCTGTGTATCAAATGCATTCTTAATTGCGGGGTGTATGAGAGAGAGAGAGAGAGGTAGAAACTCACCACTAGTCGTTGTTGCCGCTGCTGCTGCACAAAGTTCACAGTTCTCCGCATGACATAAATAGACAAAGTCACACCCAGAATCCGTGCAAGCAATAACTGCAAAAATTCAAGCAAAATACAAAGCCTTGGCAACTGATCATCAGCAAAATGTGCTAACTAAAATTCAATGTTGAATGAAGCATACCATATAGATTGGCAAGGAATATTCCACACTTCCAATCATTTCAAGTAGCGAGAGAGCATGTTTCAGTATCAGTATAATCAAGATCTGCACATAACGGATATGATCCAAAATTCAGCGTCAGTGGGTGAAGCAAAGGGAGCGGAGAGAAAAAGAGGGTGAGAGAAATTTACAAAGATTGAAATTGAACAAAAGATAGCAGATGCTGAACACTGCTCACAGGTAAAATCGGCAAGATTCTGGTCAGGCGAGACAACACGAACAATTTGAGTAGCATTATGCAATTGCAAGTCTCTTCTTGATGTTTCCCACTTTCTCCTGCTAAAGATGGCATGGAAAGAAAATTAGACAAGTGGAAAGGAAAAAAAGGTTTAAGAAGCAATTGGTCGCAGAAAAAAATGGCAACATACTGCACAAAAGTTACCTGAAATTCATTCGAAGACGCGCTAATCGAAACAGTGGAGGGGGAGCAGTGTAACCGGGTTTAAATTGCTGAAACTCATAATTCAATGTTAGTTTAAACCTAATTTTACTTTGTTTTGAAAAAACTCATACAAGTTATACCACCAATCACCAACACATAAGAGAAGTAATATGATACATCCAAATGACTCCTAAAGGCTGCAGATGTTATTTCTTTTCATAACTCCTGAAGGCTGCAAATAAACAGTATATATTAAAATGGAAACACTTTTAAGTACCTGGAGGCATATCTCACATGTGATGTCTCCTTTCTCATTACACCACCGCTGTATGCATTGTCGATGGGCATACAACAACAACAACAACAAGCCTTTATCCCACTAGGTGGGGTCGGCTACATGGATTGCAAGACGCCATTGTGCTCTATCATTTATTAAGCTTTTAGAAATATTATTAATTAAGAGATCACGTTCAACAACTTCCAAGAGTGTTCTCTTAGGCCTTCCTCTACCTCTCTTAATCGGACTCAAAGTTATATGTTCCACTCTTCTCACTGGTGCCTCCCTTGGTCTTCTTTGTACATGCCCAAACCATCTCAACCGATTTTCTACCATTTTTCCTCAATAGGTGCCACCCTCACTTTTTCACGTATGTGCTCATTTCGAATTTTATCTTTACGTGTATGTCCGCACATCCATCGTAACATTCTCATCTCTGCTACTCCAACTTTATGCTCTTGCTGTCCCGTTAGAGCCCAGCATTCACTACTATATAACATTGCCGGTCTGATAGCAGTACGATAAAACTTTCCTTTAAGTTTATTAGGCACCCTACGGTCACAAATAACTCTTTAGCTTTTCTCCAATTAAACCACCCAGCTTGAATTCTATGTGAAATATCTCCACTGATTTCGCCATCATTTTGAATAATGGCTCCCAAATATCTAAACTTTTCCACTTGAGGTATAATTTGATCTCCCAATTTCACTTCGAAATTATACCTCAAGTGGAAAAGTTATATATATCTTAAGCATTGAAAGTTTTAAACTGTCAACTACAAGAGTGCAAATGAGATAAATATGAGCAAGATATTCAGAAATACTGATGATAAGATAGCATCATTCCAGTTGAAAAGAAAAAATCGAGTTTGGTAAAGCCAAAAGAAAAGAATATGATTACATAAACGACACAATTCCTTCAGAAGCATGCAACTTACAACTATTATCCATACTTAAATTGTATGGTCGTGCAAATGAGTTTAGTAATGCATGTTTAGTGCACTTTCACCAAAACATAGAGACTGGAGGTCTGTATATCTCGCCTCGCCTCATACTGACTTGCATGTATATAACAAAATTCTGCTCATATAACATCTCGCCTTGGTCAATGCTGCTCATATAACAAAATTCTACAATTTCATTAACCTTTATAAACATCTTATAATGTTGATTAAGAAGTCTGTCTGGTCAAACCAAAGGGTTGCCCTAGAGGCATAGCTTCAAACCCTGATCAGGCCACCAGACTGCAAGGAATGTTGCAGAGATTCCCCTGGTCCAGCCACCCTTTGAGCGGACCAAGAAGACAGATTACATAAAGTGCATGTAAGCTAGGCTAGGCATCACTTAAATGTGCAAAAAGCAAAAGCCCAACTAGTCATAGGATGTTAGACTATTAATCATAGGAGATAGTGTAACACACGATGCCAACTATTTCAGAATCTTGAGCAAAATGACCGCTTTAATTGTAACATTCTGTAAATGTATTCAGAAAAAGATAAATTATGACAGCAAAAGCTTCTATTTGATCCAACTCCAGCCAATCTAATCTTCCGCATGTACCAAAGTAACGACATACAGTAAATACAGATGAGTGTAAAGAAAAGTGAGCTACATTATAGTCAACAATATTCTGAATCACTTTCCCAACTACGCTTGACTGTGGAGGACACAATTTGTATTCTAACAGGGTATCTTATTTATCCCTATGCTATCTGCAAGGTGCCCAAAGACTTAGGGTGTTTTTGTGGCTTGTAATGGGAGGGAACCAGCTGATAAACACAGAAAGATGCAGAAGACACATGAGCCACATTGATTTATGTGAAAGATGTGGCCAGGAGAGAGGATATTAACCATGTCTTCCAAATATGTGAAATTTCTATACATGTTTGGAGCCATCTAATTCCAAGAGAGCAGCTAGCAACATTTTTAAATAAATCATTTGAAAAGGGGTTTGCTGAAAACTTGGAATGATTCTAGAGAATCAGGATCGCAAATGGAACACCAGTTTAGGCTTAACATGCTGGAAAAGGTTATAGGATTAAAGGAATAAAACGTTTGCAAATGAGAATAGAAGTTGGTGAATGTCTTTAATGAGATTTTCATCATGATTCATTACACAACGGAAGCTGTGAATAAATTGCAGAACTTATTTGGATCTCATAAAGTCATTACTATGAGGGATATTGATTGGTGCAAGCTAGCTCGTGGGTGGATGAAACCGTGATTGACCATGGTTTAGCAGGTGCTGGTGTGATGAGAGACTCTGATGGGAGTTGGCTAGTGGGCTTTTGCAGGAACATTAGAATTGCACTGTTATTCAGGCTGAGCTTTAGGAGATCATGGATGGCCTTGAATTAGAATGGAGAAGAAGATAATGAGCAAGTTTGTATGGAGGTGGACAGCTTGCTTGCTCTGTAGGCACTTAACAAGTCTGTTCTACATGCTTGTAATATTTCAAGACTGATAAATGGGAATCAAGAAACTATTGGATAAAGATTGGAGAGAGGAATTTAATCATGCACGTCAAGAAGGAAATAGAAGCGTGGACTTCTTGGTGAGCTTCACTCTTATGCTGCCTTTAGGTTTTCACGCTTTAGATCAATCACTCACAGAACCTAAAGTCATTTTGGAGGATGACATTCTCAGGATCTCGAGGAGGAACAGTTTGCATAGCCTAGTCACTCTTTGCTGTGTCCTTTCTTGTCACCAGAAAGACAAAAGTAACATGCAGACAAAATTCATTTGATAAATGAACTTGCCACTCTAAATCCTATCAAGATATTTACTCCCCTACACTAAACCAAAATCCTTTAATTACACAGAAGGGTAAGCATATTGATTTCTTCTATTTCATACCTCATCAAGTATTAAAAGCTTATAGTCCTCATATTTCCTACCACGTGAGTCACAATAAAATGAAAATTTTCTCAACTTTTCAACAAAACAACGATGTGATGGTAAGCAATTCACAACAAAGTCAAGGTATCTATGAGAATCCACATTGTTCTTCCATCAAATTCAAGACCATGATTTCACAGATTCATGCCTCAAAAACTCAGATATTGTTTTTTTTTTTTTGGGGGGGGGGTTCATAAAAGAATGCCTCACCTTCAAACTACCAGAACACAAACAAGGTGTCTCCATTGTGGAGAATTCATCCTCGTCATGGCATATCCTGCACTGTACCAATTTCCCCTGAGATCTCATGTCTCTAATATCCATATTCACTACAGAGACGTCAACCTCTGTATCTTTCACAGCAGAGGATGCCACCTCCATTGACCGTTTTTGGCTTTCCAGAGCAGCTTCTAGTGTGGACTCAGTAATCAACCTATCTACAAGCAAGACGAAGTGATCCCCCATAGTCAAAATTTTCTCTCCCTTAGATCCAACTTAAGCATATGTTCCCAGAAAACTTGTTAAACCTCTTGGATAAGCTGTTCTGTGAAAACACAAACGATAAAAACATAACCATGTCAGCGACATCCGGAAGCATATTCAGAAAAGGACAATCGTCATAACCATGTCAGCGACATCGAGAAGCATATTCAGAAAAGGACAATCGTCTTGTCTGCTCATAAAATGGGACGACCTTTAACTTCAGAAATAGTCTAATTTCCAAAGAAGAATACAATCAAAACAATTATAGCGAAGTTAATAGATTTGAACCGGAATGCCTAAAAATAACAACGAAAACGACAAAACGAATTGATGATGCAAAAGCGATTCATTGGTAAGCTTATCTGAAAAATGATTACGAATTTAGAGTTTAGCCTAGTGTTAACTAAGTAAGGTATCTTCATGTAAAACTAGAGATGTGTGTGTGTGTGTGGTGTGTGTGTGTGTTTTCCGCCAATAATTTCAAACCTTCCCAGAGACATTCCAAAGGCATAGATAGAGACAGAGAGAGAAAGGACCCAAAGGCCTCAAGAGACACTGTTTCTCAGGCTCAGAAGCAAATAGCAAAACAAATTCGAGCATAATCGGGGAAGGGAAAAGGGAATCAAATGGAAAAGAGAAAAGTACCAGGACAAAAAGGAAAAAGGTCGAAGGAGCACAAGGAGTATGACACAGACCTAGATGAAACGAACAACAAAAGAAGAGGCGAGAATTTTACACAAAGAAGCTCGCATTTTCCTTTAGTCAAGTGAGGAAAGCTTGTAACTTTCTCCACAAACTTGTTATGAAGATTGGATCTTTCTTGCTGGATTCCAATTTTGGGAAATCTCTGCACTGGAAAATGGGAATGAAGCAAGAGCTAGAGCGCGAAGCAGTTAACCACCAAGCGCCAAAAAATAAAGCCTTGTCATTTGTCAAGCGTGCTCTATCATAGAAGTTATGAAATAATGGGACTTTTACACACATAATTCATATTATAAAATTAAATAAAAAAATAGTCTATTCAAATAAAAGAGGTAGTTTTTTTTCTTAAATTTAGTTGATATTTATTTATTTTTAATATTTAGTTAATATTTAATTTACAAAATTGCTATTTTAAAATTATAATACTTTACTTTTTGTAATGTAAAAAAGGCTCAAAATGTGAGAAATCAAGCGAACAAGATAGAAAAACACAAGCTATAGTTGTGACAAAAGAAATAGTTCAAAGACAGAAGAAAGTAGAGTAGTGTGAGCGAGCTACAATTACGGATACAAAAGACAAACACGAGGCAAAAGGCATTGACAATACTCGAGGGAAAGGAGCACGCCGGCAGGAAAACGAAGCTACAAATTCATGATTTTTTTTTATTTTATTAGCCTAGGTATTTAATTTTTTGTGATAAGTTAAGAGTCTAAAATATTTTGTGGACTGTGTTTGATATGTTTTGAGAAAATAATTATGTGTTTTTTGTATTATTGATTTGCGATACTACATCATTGATATACGGCTATCTGCATGTTAATGATAAACAAATTTATATTTGATTGTCTGTTTATATTAATCTGCAATAGTATATCAGTGATATACTATATATTAGTTATATCAATAAACTCACCCACTTGTTTATCGTTGATATACAGACAGTCATATATCAATGATTTTGTATCTCGAATCAGTAACACAAAAAATACATAATTATTTATCCAAAACGAATCAAATACAATCCATAAAAAAATTGATGTTATTGAGAGATATGAAGATAGTAAAAATTCAATATAGATCCTAGCCTAGTCTTCTGCTTCTAGAAATGAAAAGCCAAGCCAACTTCAACCAGATAATAAAAAATGATTTTTGGCAATGTGGAATTCTACCTCTAAGTTGTTATTGTTATCTAAAAAAAATCTTACATTTTATTTTAAATTGTTAGGTGCATATAATAAGGAATTCTAAATCGTGGACTAGTTATGTGGGATATTTTTTTTCTCTATTTTGGATATATAGCACCAAAAATTTTATATTTGTTGAGGGGAGTTTTTGTTGGGTAAAGAAAGAATATCACATTCTAATTAAATTTGTGAAGGGCCATGCTCCAAATTTTTATAAATTCTATCCATAATTCTTGGGGTATATATGTTTTAGGACCACTGTGCCAATTTTCTCAAAAATTTATTATCATAAATACTTTCTCTGTTAAAAAATGTAAAACATTTGTAAGGAATTAGATGTTTTAAATGTAAGACATTTTTAATCTTTTGAGGTGTAATCATTGCCTTTTTTTAAAAAAAAAATGCCTCTATTAATGATGACTTTATATTTATTGTAGGATATTTAATAGGAGTAAATATAAAAAGATATGGTTAGTTGGAAAGTAGGTAACTATTTTATTGGGATGAGTTTCAATTAAAAATGCCTTACATTTTTTAATGGAGAGAATATAATATAACTAAATTTATTCCACGTGATGCACATGAATGTTTTAATATTTAAAATGTAAAAATAAAATATAAATTTAAAAATTTAAAAATAATTTAGTTTAGTCTATATAAAATATGTAATTTATTTCAATTAATATAAAACAAAATATTTTATTATATTTGAAATTTTATTTTGCATATACATATTAAAAATATAAATTTTATTTTATTTAATTTTAAACTTCATTGGGGTGAATTTGTTAGTCTCCAATACTTGTGCTCTTTTTTTTAAAAAAAATCTCATTTTTTTGATAATAAAAGGAGATTTACAAGAAAAAGAAAAAACATCAAGCTAAATTTTACTCTTTCCGTTAAAAAATATAAATTATTTTTAACCGAATTTCATCCTAATAAAGTAGTTACTTACTTTTCAAGTAACTTTATCTTTTTATATTTACCTCTTTTAAACATCCTACAATAAATATAAGTTATTATTAATAGGGGCACTTAAAAAAAAGACAATGATTACACTTTAAAAAATTAAAAATGTCTGACATTTTTGAACATACAATTCCTTAAAAAATGTTTTATATTTTTGAATTGAGGGAGTAACTTTTAACAAAAAAAAAAGGGAAATTAGATAGTTCAACAGAAACGTTCACTGCGTTCAACTTCAAGAGAGAGAAAATACTTTCGGTAACTAAATTACATGGAGAATTCCGTAGCTCTCGTCTTCCATTGTAAGTGAGGATGAGAGATCCTAAGTCAGAACAATCCCCCAGATGTTCCACCGTGAAATTCTTGATCTAGCACAATACACCTCGGATACAAGCAACCACAAATGATTCCCACAGCGAAGTTGGAGATCTTCCAAAACAGGAAAAGTGAAGATCCTCATGATCGAGATTGATATTGACATCACATAAAATATTCCTGTTTCTTAATTGTTTCTAACTTCCTGTTTTCAAAATCTCAGATATGAGTAATTAGATTTCGAATATTGCTCAACATTTTTTGAATCAGAAGTCTTATAATGTATCGAGAAGCATTACCAAAGGATGTCCATTTACAGACTTCCTTAAGAAATTTGAAATTGCTTTATGGAATTTCAACATAATTTGCGTGGGAGAAAACTTGCGGTCTACATGCAAGCTGGCCTCATTCCTTTTTTTGCCAAATGAGATGACACAAAGTACATATATTTTCTAGTATGTGAAGTTGATTATCAAGATAGAGATTCCTAGAGGTTAGCTGAAGCCAATCAAGAAAGTCTTGATTTCCGTTGATTGTGGATTCGATAGGAAGGGAGTCAAACCAAGTGGCTTTTATAAGAGGACTGTCACAAAAAGGGTCTTGCATAGTCTCTGCACAGTCACGTCCTAAAACATATGAAATAGAGTTATTGAGACAATGTGACCTCAAAACATCCCTAGTAGGTGGAGCTTTATGCACCAGCTTCCATATGAATAAAAAGTGTTTTCTAAGGAAGTTGAAGACTCCAAAGTGGAGTCCAAAAACTAGAGTTATAGCAGGAATACTAACTGTGGTATCATTATTGATAATGTTAAATCCCTTCTTTACAGTATAGGTACATTCTCCCCATATTAACTTACCAACAGGATTAGTATAGGAAATAGGTACCTTTCCCCCTGTTGAGAACAACTCTAGCAAGGACATCATCATAGACCCCCTTCACAAGAGGTCAAGAGGAGCATTACATGTGACAACAGTTCAAGGATTGGATTTTCATTGACCAGATCTGCTACCTTAGATATGTTTAGATCCCGCACCAAATTCATGTTGGAAGAAGCCTTCCAATTTTTGAGTATGTTTGGATAACATGCCAACTAAAGTTGGGATGATCCAAACCTAAGTTGAGACATTAAAAAAGAAAAGTGAATGGGCATTGGAAGAGATTGGGCATTTTGAACAAAGCTATTGGGTAGAGCTTTTCAACTAGCATTCAGGAATGGGGTGGACGTTGGAAGCATTTATTGAGTTTTACCAGTTTTTTCTCTCTTCGTTATCTTTCGGAGTGCCCAACTTTACCCTCTTCACCCACTTCTCACTTCATTCATTTGATCAAAGGAGCTCTAGAACAAGTTACTAGATTTTTTACTCTACTTTCATATTATCCTGAGAAATTCATTTAATAATTTAATATTTGGCCAGTGAATAGTTTATCAGGAAAAGAATGAGATTACTAATTTAATTAATTGTGAACAAACCTCATGAATTTATAGTAGGATGACGGCAAAAAAAGAAGAAGAAAGAATTAATAGTGGAAGTATTCCTGCCGTTTCTAAATATAAGATAAAATAATCATTCACCCAATTTAAAAAAAGTTGACTGGCTAAGTATAATCATTATATAAGGAATTTAAAAATTTAGACTAAATTATCTCTATAACTAATTAAATAAATTTGTATAGTAAAAACACAAGAAAATTTATGTATGTTTTTATCATTATAAATTTCAACTGACTTTTGAATTAAATTATTCAAATAAATTTTATTTTGTCCAATTGATTTTTGTAAAAAAAAATCTAAACATAAATTACATTACAGTTATAGACTTTCCTCCTAATCTCACAGTTTGTTAATTTTAGTTAAATTCTAACCTCAATTATAAATTTTTTAATCTAAACACACACTTTGTCAAAGATGGATATGGACTCACGATTTTTAACTTTCCAAGATAGGTGAGCTCTTATTAGGTTCCCAGATTTGTAAATTCCTTTCCAAAACCATGAGGCATTGGAGGGCAATTAAAGATCGCAGGAGCTAGAACGGTTAATATGCTTAATTTGGTTTTAAAGTATTCCCCAAAAGTATATGTTCTTCTGCATTCATGATCCTTCAAACTTGTTTAGCTAAAAGAGACACATTTATTTTCATTGTATTTTGTTAGCCCTAAGCCACCATCTCTGAGAGGAGAAAAATAGGATGTCTTCCCTGGTCATCAGTTGTTGCACATAATTTCTTAGGTAATCTAACACATGAAAGGGTGTCAATGTTTGTGGCTGAAAGAGGAGTAATTTGGGTCTTCCATAAAGCAATTCTATAATTTGAAAAAAAAAGACAAAAAGTGAATTTTAAGTAGTTTGAAGATTTTATAAAAAGATATTTATTTTGTAGAGATTTTATAAAAAGTAAATATTATTTTATGTTTGGTTATAATTATAAAAAAAGTGATTATTAGTTGGTTATTCTTAAATTTTATGATATTTTTTCTTGATTTTTGTTTTATAAAAATAATTTATTATTATATTATTTTAAAATTTTATGATATCTATCAGAAATCTATTTTTTTGAATTTTGATTATTTTCAAAAGTTTAAACAATCATTATAAAAACTCACAAAATAGATTTTTTTAAGAAAAACAATAAGTGATTTTTTCATGAAATAAGTCAAAACAAATGGGCCCATAAATATCTTTTTATAAAATCTCTAAACTACCTAAAAATTATTTATTTTTTAATCTTAAATAAACAGGCTTTAAGTATATAAGGTTTATACTTAAATCTTACTTTCCCTTTAAGAAAAGATTAAGCATAATAATTATATTTGAAATTAAAAAATTGACAAAATCAAGTATCAAGCAATTATCAACTTCAATCAATCAATCAACTATCATATACAAATCTTGTAAACATAATCTAATTGGCCAGAAAAGCTTCACAGTTAATGAACTTTAGTCTTGTATTAATATTTATCCCTTATTGGTTGATTTATTTAGTCTCATATGATCTTCCTTTATATTATTTTGGAAATTTTTAAATCAACAATTTTTGGCCATACTTTAAGGGACCATTAAATTAAATTTTAAATTTTTTCAGAGCAATGAGCCACCTATCATAAGAACTTTATTTAAAATAGTATTATCCAATTGGCTAGCTAGTAAAATATTCTTTCAATTCTTCTATTCTTGAGTCCCCAGTACAAATAGGGAGAGAGAGTTTTTTTTTGTTACCTGTGCATCTTTGAGTCTCTCAATACTCTCTACCTTCGAAAAATATTGAGCCTCTCCCAATCATTCATACGGCTGTTCAAATTCAATGCAAAGAGAGAAAAGGGGTTAGAGACATAGAAATATATTTATTCTTCTTCCTCATACTGTATAACCCTATCAACCAACAAAGTGAGCGAGCCCTCTAGGGTGTTAGAAGATTTGTGTTTGGTAGGCAACAGTGGCAAAGGTAGCAATGGGATTTTGGGGATTCCAAAGGCGTTGAGGAAGATGCTGCAGAGCTTGAAGGAGATTATCCATAATTTCCTTGAGCAAGAGATTTATGTGATGCTTAAAGAGTGCAACATGGACCCAATAAAGCCATTAGTTGCCTCCTTTCCTAAGGTTCTCTCATCAACAATTTATTGATGGGAATCAAGGGATGAACAAGAATCCAACATTTAGCACATTTTATCTGTTGCAAGGCATTAAAGGACCAATGATTATAGATTCAGAGTCAACAGGATGAAAAAAGTAGTAAATTTATTAATTAGGAATTTTATAAATGATCAAGGAGTCCTAAAAACAGTTGGAGTACTAAAAGACCTAAAAGAGACATTTAGCATATTGGGCTTAATTTAAGATACTCAAGCCTATGAGTTCAATTAGTGTAGTGAATCCTTTCTTAAATTTACAAAATTAGTTTATCTTATATTAAATTCAAATTTAAATGTTGAAAAATTAGTTTATCTTGTTTTAAATTTAAATAAGGAAAAAAATGTATCAGTTAATGATATAATATATCCACTTAGAATCCTACACTAAATAGGATTACATCATTTAGGTTTTTTAGAAGTTTATTTAAACATTTAAGCCATTTGTATTTGGCAGACTTAATTGAATTAATGAATTTTGATTAATGTAATTTTGAATTTCATTCAAACTTCTGAGGCTATTTCAATTAGTGTTGTTCTCCGTAAAATAACATGTGAAATTTTAGATTATCACGGACTATCCTTTGGTTGCCCCACATCATTTGGTACTAGAGTCTTGTTTTTTAGATTGTGTTATTGATAATTTATTGAAATTAATGTCAATTCAACACATTTTCCTACACTTTATGTGATGAATTAGATCAATTATAAATATTTTGGGTTTAAATATAGGAAAATGAGATATATTCCAAAGTTACATAGAAAAGAGAATTTATTGAGAATTTTGCAAAGATTCTCACCATGATTTTAAATTTTAAAAGATCTCATAGTTATATCTTCTGTTTCAGGTAGTTTATTTTGGGTATTTTCAAAGATAGATAGCCAAATGATGATTAAAGATGCATATGAAAAATAACAATAGAAAGATTAGAGCCAAAATCAAAGATTAGAAGCTTTGTGTCATGTGCCGTGACACATGCACAATGCGCCACAGCATGTGGCACAAAGACAGGGAGTTCTAGAGATGCAAGAGTGCCGCGGTGCATTAACAACACATCACGACGCACGACCTAAATTTTGCTATGCGTTTTAAGCTACAGAATGGAAAATTAGGATAGATAAGCCATAAACACTCCTCCAGACACTAGACCATGATTTTTAGAGATTCTTTGAGGCTTGCTCTGCTAAGGTTGGGGTTCTCGAAGGAGATTTGACCAAGGATTGAAGATTTGAAGAAATTCAAGTGGAATTTCTTTGGTTTTTCTTATTCTCTTCCCTTTTCTCTCTTTGTTTCTGATATGAATGCTGTATATGTTGACATTTGTGGCTCTTTTCTAAATATGGGTAGCTAGTTCTCTTGTTCTAGAATTATTTCAAACTTTTGTATGAATTAAGACTTGAATATTCCTTTCTTTTGATAGTTAATGATATATATGTATTTATTTTATCCTATGCTTAATGCTTTTAAGTGCTTGATCACCATTTTGATTGTTTTGTTCACTTGAGAGAGCCAATTTAGGGGTAGAACTTGAATAAATTAATATTAGACTTAAAATTTACAAAGATAAATGAATGATTTTGTTGGTAAAATAGAGATATTTTATTAAATTTTTAGTCATATTAAGATTGATGATTAAAATTTATTTTTACTAACCATTTTCAAGAGATTGTAAAATTTTAGTATTTTTAAATATACTTAATTTTGACTTGAGAAAGCTTTTTCAAGTGAATTGAAATCTTAAACTAATACTTATTTTTATTAAAAAAAGCCTATTTGGGAGGAATTAATTTAAGTTTTATGAAATACAAAAGAGGAGAGATAATCCTAGATTCCATCTCTGAAAATCAAAATTTTAACAAGTTTTAATTGCTTTAAAATAATTTTAATTTAATTTTTATTACTTTCACACAAATATACTTTTAATTTTGCTCAACCTATTTTAAAGGTTAATAGTAAATTTTAACCCTCTTTTGTCTAAATCCTCATGGGAATAATAACTTTGAAATATTCTACACTTATAACAACCCGTACGCTTGCGGTGATGCTTGATGGCGAACAATTATTCCATTGTGTTCTTTCATTGTGTTCCTTATTGTTTATCATTTGGTATCAGAGCCTTTGCAATGATCTAATTTAAGCATTAGTTGTATGCGTTTAATCAACAATCCCTTCTCCATTTCAATCTCAAGCAACCTAATAACATTTCATTTATCCATTTTTACAACTAATTTTATAGGCTTGTTTTGTCATTGAAACTAAAATATAAAAATAATGAACTCCCAAACATTGTTATGGTATATAAAAATGATGAATTTTCGAACATTGTTATGGTTGTTCATTCCACTACTCTATTAGAGCCACCTAGTGATAAGATGAAGTCACTTTACCTGATGCCAAGAGGACATGATTATCTCTTGTATGTTTCTTGCATTTCTACACTTCACTCTCTTGATTTTTGTTTCTTTACCAATTTATCGATTCTTATGAGAAACTATGAATAATCTGTAAGTTGAAATACCGAAATATGAAGCATCCACATGACAGTCATTCATGGTTTACAGCTTTACATTAATCTCAAATCCATGTAATTAACTCATTCTTATCTAGAAACAAGAGGAAGTAGTTATGCATCTGTTTTCCACTATATGAAGGCTACTGTTTCTATTGAGTTAGAAGTGAGTTGACAACTCTTCCTTGACAGAACAATTTATTTCATAAGATTTTATAAGAGTTGGCATTGATAGTGCATCAATATATTTGTTAGAAGCCTCAATATTACTCTCACTATTTTATTTTATAAAATTACGAATACTAATGAATTTAATTAAATATAATTTGAAATCTTAATTTTTTTAAAAAATATAAATTTTCCAAAATATCACTCATTTAATAAGGGAGTAATATGGCATGAAAAACATTTGAAAAGTAAAATGATGAGAAATAACTATGTATTAAGTTTCATTAATGAATCATTATTTTTAAATATTTTATATATATTACAAAAAATTAAGTCAAACAAATATCTTGCGTGCAACGCAAAATCACACGTGCAAATAAAGGGGTCAGTATAGACTCTTTATTTTATGATGATCAATAAATATATTATGTTTTAATAATTAAAAATTATTTTTATTTTCTTTGCAAGAATTATTATACTCCATTGAGCATCTTTCACATTCTACTATACTCACTTTTAAATTATAATAGATATAATTTTAAAATTTTAATTTTATGTAATTTTATTCAAATTTTCTAAAAAAAGGAGTAAACAAGAAAACATCATTACTTAAATTGAATTTTTGTAAATTTTTTTATCTATATTATTTCTTATAATTTTTTTATATCAAACCCGTGCAAGGCAGATGATCCAATCTAGTTATCCTAATAATTAATGATACAAGTTTGTTTGTAAAAAGTAAACTTTAATTGTATGAGGCCATGAGGGGCATATTTTAAAAATGTAATAAACGTTTCTTGAATTTTTTAATTTTACTTGTAGAAATAACACTCCTTCTATATCAAATTATAAAACACTTTTAGATAAAATTTTACACACCAATGAACCTCATTAAATATACTTAACAATCATATCTTTCTAAAATAAAAATATAAACTTTTCAAAATATCTACGATTTAATATATTGAAAAGAGAAGGGATGAAAATTAATTATAGAGAGAGAAATGATAATATTGAAATTGATACATTTAATAAAACCTTAATCTACATAAAATGTCTTATATTTTGGGACGGAGAAATTCTTTCAAAAATGCTCTATAACTTGGGACGGAAGGAGTAATAAAGTATATGGCATGTGTAATAGAAAAAAAGAAGAGAGTAGGATTTTAGACTTTAGTGGGGGACTTAAAAGTTAAGCAAAATTTAACCAAAAAATAAATAAAATAAAAAGAAGTTTTTTTATCTTATTCATAAGTCACGTCATTAAATTTTCATTACAAATTTCTTATTTTACCCTCTATTAAATATTGAAGAGAGAAAATATATTATTGAAATATGTATATTTAATAAGGGCAAAGTTGATAACTTCTTAAAATTTAAGACAAAATTAATGAATTTTAAAGTTTTTCTTGATACTACTGAAACATGTTGAAATTGATTTATAAATAGGATAAGAATAGTATATATGAAAGAAAGAGAATCAAAGAATGGATAAAATCATAAAAGTGCATCAGAAAAACCGGCATTCAATTTTATTTTAGGGGAAAATTGGGGCAAACAATATCTTTGAAGTCTCATTAGAGGGTGCAGGGCTAATTAAGTAAATTAATAACCCCCAAAAACCAAAAGCTTTGTTTAAATTAGAACAATCATGAACACGAAGACCAATGGAATTGAGAGAAACGAAGAACACTGATTAACTCAATTCCAACATTAATTATGTCATTATGTGCACTAATTACGTGGTAAAAGGTTTTGATGAGACTCAATTGATTGGTGATCTCTGGCTCACTGAATATATATATATATATATGCGCCAATAAGCAGACTCATGAAAGTTTGTGAGTGAAGAGTGAAGTTTTGTTCACTGGAGCAAGATGGCTTGGTTTCGATTGGTGCTTACGATTGCGACGGTGGTGAGTCTTTTGAGTACGTTATGATAGGCCGGAGAGAGAGCTCGCGACAAGGAACGACAATAACAAAGATGTCTGCTCACGAGCATGTGCTGCTTTTGCTACTCACGTCTGTCAAATGCTTTGTGAGTTCAAGGTGCGATACATGAAATATGAATAAAGCAGGAAGTTCAAGTCTTTTCGGCATTTACGTTGTTATCAGTTTTATCGCCATGAATAATAATTCAGACTTCTTGGATTTTTGAATTCCCTAACTCTACTTAATTCTTCGAGTTCTGAATCCGATGGTCTTCTCTTGTTTCTAACTTTGACGTGGAAATGTTTTTGTTTTTTTTTGTTAATGTTCTTTAGCCATGCGTTAAGGAGAATATTATGTCATCGTATTAGAAATTTACGACAATATAGTATTCGCATGCTGAAGAATTCTTCAGATTAATGATTAAAAACGTATTATATTAGGCTATTTCAGTTTGCAGTTCCCAGGTGCCTCCACTGAGAATTTATATGCCGTGTCCAAACTTGTGAAGTGATTGTCCAAAAAGTTAAAATGAATTATATATTGGTTTTTTGATTCAATTCATTTAGTGAGTGAATGCATGTCATATCGTGACAAGTGACAGCATATGGCTTACTTTTAAGTACGAAGATATATGTATCAACTTGCAAGTTAGCTCATTAATGTAAAATCTCGATGTCATTAGAGTTTTTTTTTCCCCGAAAAACCAGATTCAATTTTTACTTTAATGAGGGAATTGATGTAAAATCAAGTCCATTTTTATTTTAACAGCAATTAATTCTCTTATTAACAACTTTAAAAAATTAATTTTGATAGTGGAGAGGAATAAATATTGTAACTTGGTAAATAAGGGATTTAGATTTAATAACTGTATTTAGTATGGGTATGGTATTGAGTGTTTATACCATCTAAACTGTTAAAATTCAAATCAACAATTCAGATAAACTAACTTATTCGTTTATTCGTGAATCTCAAGTAGAATATAAATTTATAATCATTGATATGAATTTGAACGGTGTAAGTAGTACAGGTTTTCAATACATATATTAAGTAAAGTCATTGAATCTAAATCCATAAATAAGTCCTCATTTAAGAAAAAACAAGTAACATTTTCTATTTCACAACAATCAATTCATTTATTAACAACTATAAAAAAATTAACTTTGTGGTATATAGGAATAAGCATTATTATTTGGTAAACAAATATCTATTAAAAAAATAAATCTCATTTTTATTTTAATAGCAATCAATTTTTTCACTGACAACTCTAAAATATTAATTTGATAGAGAGGAATTATTATACTCTAATGAACAAATCTCATTTCAATTTTAACAACAATCAATTTCCCTATCACAATAAATATATATTAAGTATAGTGTTATCTTTTTACAATAAATTTTAATTTTAATTATATTTAGGTATTTTGGTCTTGTAGAATAATATCATGTTCATTTGGTCTTGTAGAGCAATTAATTGTGTCTAGTAGTCTTTCATTGTGATTTTGGAGAAATCCCAATTCTGAATAGAGCTCATTTTGATGCCTTCAATAATTTTGATGATGGAGTGGGTTTTTCTTATATATTATTGAAAACGTGTGCGGCAAAGAAAATAATCAAAACTAACAATTATAATGAGCGGATAATTTGTATCAGTTGCCCGTTCAGGAAGAATCGTAGCAATTCCCCAATCCTAACGAAGTAGTTCCTCCGGAATCGAATGAACAACAACGATTACTGAAGATTGAGCTTTACTTGGATTTACCCTTAAATCTGCTTGTCAAAAGCAAATATTCTATCGAACTAAGAAACGAAGATGCAGAAATTATCTAATAAAGCATAAACTGCATTCAATACGAATTCCAAAAGTTTATGATAAACTTTGTGAGAATCTGCTGGCTGCCAAGAAATACATCCTCCGGATGAATGACCGACAAAGATATAACTATTTATAAAGTACCCTTCGTTCTGAGCTTCGGCGTTGCTTGATGAGCGGCTCTGAGAGTATTGAAGGTGACGATGTTGTATGGAGAAGGAAGACGGTGATGACTCTGACAATGCCGCTCGATCATTCCTTTAAAGATAAATTATTGGGTTTTGATACATGCATGGGGATTGGCGGATTAAAGACCCTAGCTAGGTTAGAGTTCATGGTATCCCCAGCACCTCCATTATCTTCTCCCCGAGTTCATCTGCGCGACGATTTCAGGCGATGATTGTTTGATTTCTGGCGTTGTGGTCAGCACATCCATGTTCCATTTCTAGCCAGCACCTCTATGTTCGATATCTGGCCAGCACCTCCATTATCACCTCCATGATTGTTCAAGTTCCATCTCCAGATTTGCACAATGATTGCTGGCTCGTTTTGTTCGCTTTGATTCATCTGCAACCATGGATGAACTTTGTTTTGTTTCTCTTTAATTCATTTTGTTCTGTTTTCGATATGAATCTCCAGATTTGTTGGTTTTGATTATTGATTTTTGTTCTTTCAATTTCTGGTTTGATACAAGGTTTTTTGTTCTTCGAAGGTATGGTTCTGATGAGCAATGGCTGAAGATATTTTTTTTTATTTGGAGGGCATTTTGGTATTTTCATATTATAAATATATATCTATATATATATATTAATTAAAAATTATATCCCACTTCTGTATACATACCAACCATATTTTAAAAACTCATTTCTACCTCATTTCCACTTCCTCTTCCATCAAACACTTTCATTCTACCAAATGGGCGATGATGCTATCTCTATGCTCTACTATAAGTTATATCCCATTACTTCACTAGACCAAAAAAATAGACTTTTAATTTTATTTCTATTTAAATAATTTTTTTTAAATTTACATTTCATGATCTTTTATAATTAATAAGTTCAAATGAGTAACATTTTAAAGAATGTAATTAATACTCCTATCAAATATTTTATATTAAGGACTAAATAATCATTTTAAAAAGCAGGGAACATATGAAATAATTTTTTATTAGCTGTGACTCAAAAGTCAAGCAAAATTTTAGCACAAAATAAAAAAAAAAAGGAATTAGCCACATTTCGAGGTACAACAAGGAATTAGCCACATTTCGAGGTACAACAATGTTGAGTACAAGAGAGTGAAACAATGGATAAAAATGCATCAGAAAAATTAGCGGCATTTTTTTTTATTTTTTTATTTTTTGGGAAACATTGGGGCCACCGCATAAATCTATACAAAGTCTCATTTAATTAACGCAGGCTAATTAAGTAAACTAACCCCCACAAGCAAAAAGCCTTCTTGAAAATAGAACTATCATTAACACATATTATCCAGGGATATAAGATCAAAGAGGAACACGAAACACGAAAACCAATAGAATACATTGAGTGAAACGAAATACTTGCTCATCAACTCAATTCGAAGGTTAATTAATGCATGAAATACATTGATTACCATAGGCACGTAATAATGCATGAGCTACGTGCTTTGAACAGATCATATAAACTCGAAAAGGACAACATGAAAGTCAAACACGAAAACCAATCGATCAATTCGAGGAACAACGAAGATGCTGACTTAGCTTTAATTATTTACAAATACCTAAAATTTCGTTAATGACGAAATACCTCTATATAAACCAATTGCAGAGATATGGCCTAGGGTTCAACTTTGAGTGACGATTCCAAGTTTAAGTGAGAAGGGTTTCTTCAACAAAGCAAGCAAACAAAATGTTTTGGCTGTTTTTTGTGCAAGCAACTGTAGCCGTAGTTGCAGCCGTTTTGAATTTCACATCTATGTTAATGTGAGATAGAGAGCATTATATATGGGTCCGTAACTAGACTTAGTTGTTTGGATATATGCTTTTGAGTCTTGATGTTGTGGTCTTGGTCATGTGAATGTTAAATAAATAAACTAGGTACTTTGATTTTCTTTTATTTCTTTGTCTCTCTTCTTCTAATTTTACTTTACTGTTGTTAGTCGAATCGATCTCATTATCATTCAAGCTAGTGCGATTTTTTTATTTTAATTTTGGGTCACAATTACTGGAACTAATATATTAAAAACCCTAGTCTGAACATTACAAAACAATTGAGGTCAAAAAAACAACTTTACGTACGTAAGCCAACAAAAGATGCAAGAAAGAAACCACCTGAAACAAACCAGCAATTAAAGGGGACCAAAGAGTGAAGGAGCTAGCCGAACCAGAACCAGTTGATAAGAAGAAAATGAGATAGAGATGGATGCAAGTGCATAGATAAGAAAAATCAGTAGGTAATTATCTTTTTTAGGGAAAAATTGGACAACTACATATCTATACAAATTACGAAGTCTCATTTGCAGGATAATTAAGAAAATTAACCCCTGCACCACAAACAAAAAGCCTCCTTGTAAGTGGAACGATCATGAACGCGTATATATCCAGAGATACCTAAAATCCAAGTGCAACATGATGCAACATGAAGACCAATAGAATATATGCAGAGAGAAACGCACTAGTAATTAACTACATACATTAATCACCATATGCACGTAATAGTGACAAAAGTTTTGATGAGAAAGTCGGTGTTTGATTGATTGATGATGATGATGATGAGAACGTTAGAGATCGAGAACTGCCTGTCAGTATCAATGAATTGTCAACATTAAACTTCAAAGGATTTTACAGAGATTATTTCCAAGCGGAAGCATTCTTCAGATTGTACTGCTGAACGTTTTCATTCGCATGTTAATGTTAAGTATTATGTTTAATGTCGTTTGGCCAAAAAGAAAAATAATATGTTTTAGAAGATGTGGATGACGATTCATATATATGATCATTATTATAAGTTACTTAATGAGATATTAATTAATTAACATTTTATATATTATTTTTATTTAAAGTTAATAATTATAAAGTAGAGCCTAAGCCAATGGGCGGGTCATGTGAGCTCAAACCTTAGTTATCTTAAAATTGACTTCTTTTTCTTCTTCTTTTGTTTTAAAAAAAGAAGAGAAAGTGGTACTCTCTCCTAATTTTGGTACAGGATATTGGTACCATACCATTATTTAGTTTTCATTTTGTTCCCATTTTATCAAAACAACAGTAGTACTCTCTATTAAAAAATGTAAAGAATTTTATTGAATCTCATCATATTCTTTAACTAATATCATTTTTTTTCTTTCTTTAATAAGGTGTTTAACTTAAAAATAAGTACAAAATAATTTATTTATTAAAAATAATTTTGAAAAAAAAAACACATTAATTACTTTTTTGAAATATTAAAATTTTTTATATTTTTTAACACCTAAACCCTCAAAATAAAGGTGTTCAAGACTAATCCTAATGAATGATATCAAATTAAAATGGCTTGAATTGATCAAAACTGATTATAAATAAAATTTGATTTGTATTTTTTCAGACAAAATCAATTGATTTAGTTTGGTTCATATTTTTATCTTTTAAAAATTGAACCGAACCAAAACAAACTTTATTATTATATTTTTTATAATACTTTTATAAATTTCTCTTAGTTTTTTTCTCGCTTCTATGTTTAGTTATTTGTAAATCAAATAAAAATTCTATTATAATTGTCTACAATTATTTGTGATAATTTTTCTTAAATTTATAATAAAGTATTTTAAAGATATAATATTAGTTTTTAATAGTTAAATGTGATAAATAATCATTAAAAAATATTCTTCTGTTCTCAAGATTTTTTTTTGTTGGAAACAATAATTAATAGTTAAAATTATTAATAAAAAGGTATAAATATTTATGAAAAATATCTCAAAAAATTTAAACCTGAATAAAACCAAAACTAAATCAAATCGGTTGGAGAAGAAAACTAAATAGCTTTCTTTGGTGAAACAATAAGTATAGTTCGATTTGGTTTTTAATCGAAGGTAGTACCTACTCACCTCTACCTCTCTACTATAAATCTCAGTTATCAATTATTAATATTACAAAGCGATGTCTTCGATCTGGACAATTGAACGGACGTTCTCATCTGAAAATCGACTAAGTTCATTGTGAGAGAACCAGACGACTTTGATTGATTAAAACAACTTGATCGTCCGTCTTCTCCTGTATCAGGAAACGTGAGAAACAAATTTCCTTTTCTAGTGAGATGTATAAGATAAAATTACCAATCCATTAACCCGTTTAATTATCTATGTATTTTAATTTATAAATACATATTTGAGTAAAATGAAACCTCTTTTTCGATGATTTATCCTAATTTCAGAAATGATCAATAACTTTCCCAACAAAGAAAGTATCTGATTCATTTAAAATTTTAACTTTGGATAGCTGAAATCAGATTAAATTAGGACAGTCTAGAAAACAGGTGCGTGAACATTTGTCACACCAACATATATGTTTAAAATCCCAAAATACTCCCTCAATCTCAAATTATAAGATAATTTTAAATAAAATTATGCATAATAATAAAGCTTATTAAATACACTTTATAATTTTATTTTCAATTATATACTCATTAAATATCCTATAAAAGTGTCTTAATAATGATTCCAATGCATCTTTTTTCAAGAAAAGTAATAAATTAATAAAGTAGGGTTATACTTTCTCTAGTTTTATTTGTAGGACATCTTTTAAAAGTAAATTTTGTAATAATTAAATTACTTTTTTAATTATATCATTTCTTGATTAACATAAAGATATTTAATGTAGTTATATTATTATTTAAAATTAATGGTAAAATGAAAATATATATCTCATTTTTATTATATAAAATAATTAATTTTTTTTAAGATGTATAAAATTATTAAAAGTTTCCTTTAATAAAAACTGAAGTAAGTATACATAGAAGTGGAAAAAAAAACAGTTATAAAAATTATCAAGATCCTATATTCTGGATTAAACAAGATTTTCAAAAGATATTTTATATTATGATTTGGATGGAATAAAAGTTAACGGAGGATGCCAAGGGCTAAAAACATGGAGGAGATGGATAAAGTTCCAAAGAGTTAAAATTAAAGTTGGACGCCAACACCAAGAGATCATTCAAAGAATAAACGAATTAAGAAGTTAATAAAGCTGCTGAACTTTAAAATTCCCATGTTAATTAATTAATTAGTTCGTTGCCACTAACAAGAGAAATTAAATTAGTGGAAGAGAACAACCTTTGTGGACTGCCAAGGCAGACCCATAATTTAGATGATTTCCTACAGGCAGAAAATGTGGATTGAGTTGGTGTAAGCAGGTGATGAGTCTGATTTGAGCCAGGTAATTTCTGAAATTTTGCAGAAATTATTGAAAGCCATGAAACGAGCCAATTCAATTTGAGCCATGGAAAAAGATGATGTTAATTCAAAGATTGAAGGATAGTGAAAAGAGGTTTGGCGAATCTGGTTTCAGCAATCATGAAAAACAAAAGCGTGGAAGAAGCAGTGTTAGTCGTAGTTTCAGAGATTGTGTTCATTGTGAAAGATGTCGCGGTGATTAAAGTTTCATCATGGATTGATGAACTTTGTAGGTTTGTGAGCTTTCTGAAAGAAGCTCTGGAGGCTATGTATGCATGGATTGTGGAAATAGGGAAGCTTTTGGGCCAAACTGTTTCATGGATTTTTGACAAGCAGGTGATTGCAGCGTTTCATCAGTACATCGCATCAGCAATTAAAGGCTTCTTTTCTTAGGAGGCCGAAACATCAACAGGGATTTTAAGGATTATGGAAGCACCTTGGAGCTATATATATGTATGTATATATGTTTGTGCAACTGGGCTTGCATGATTATGTTTGTATTACGTTGGTCTCTTTGTTATGTCGTCTCAGTTTGTTAATGAAAATCTGAGCTTGTATACAATAACATTAACAATTATCTCAAATGTTAAAAAAAAAAAAACCTAAAAATGTTTTTAAGTTAAACTATATTTTTAATCTTTTAACTTTATATAAAATTTTAATTTAATTTTTTAATTGTATAAAGTATCTTTTAAGTTTTTTAACCCTAATCAAATTATTTTTTTACTAATAATTATTATTTTAAAAAATTAAATTTAATATATCAATATTCAAAGATGTTTTGTTGATATTTTAAAATTTAATGACATGAAACTAATGACCCGTTTGGTATAATGGAAATGAGAGGTATGGAAATGAAAATAGAATTGGAATTGAGAAGAATGTTTGTTTGGTATGATAGAATTGAAAAAATTTTTAGTTCCATTTCCACCAAAACATGTGGAATTGATTTCCATAATACAATCCAAGGATTTCAAACTCCATGTTCTCCATCTCATTTTTACCCCCCCTCGTTCAGTCAGTGTTATTCATTGTCCTCTTCAAAGTCCAACCTTCTCCTTGCCTTCTCCCTCCTCCTCGTCGGCGACCTAATCCCTACTCCTCGCAGGCGACTTTCCTCCCCCTCCTATTGGTGACCTTCTCCACACTCTTGGCTGATGACCTTTTGACCTTCTCCCCCCTCACTGTCAGTGACCTTCTCCCCACTCCTCATAGGTGACCTTCGCCCCCTTCTCGCTGGCAACCTTCTCCACACTCCTCACTAGTGACCTTTTGACCTTCTTCTACCCTTACTATCGATTCCATTTCCTAAGCCATTATCGTTGAGCAAAATCCAGATCTGCCTCCAAGAAGCAGCATTAAAGTGATGAACAGCACAGTGAAAGAGGCGAATGTTGTAGCAATCGATCAAAAGGGAGTTCCACTCAACAAGAGCTTCACTCAAATTTTGAACACCGAGAGGCATCATCATTAAAGAGCAAAGCATGACAGGATGGTGGTTTTAATTTTTTTTTGGTTACAAATTCTAGATTGCAATTGTAATTTTGCATCAAATAATTAGTGGGTTTGATTTGAGGAAAACAAATTTCATTGCTTTCATTTGGTAGAATGGAACTAGATGGTAGTTTATTTTTTAGGGTAAGACTGGATGTAGTTTAAGGAGGGTATTTTAGTTTTTTGAATGACAATTATATCATGATTTCATAGACATACCAAATATATTTTTAAACCTCACTTCCATATGAATTTCTATATCCATTTCTATCAAAATCAATTCCAACATATCAAATGGAAAATAAGATGTTAGGGTTAAATGATTAAAATGACATTTTATTAAAGGTATATTTCAACTAATGTTTTAACTGTTTTTTTCCTTGCTCCCATTGATGAATAATATATCACACTGGGATTGTACAAAAGTTTGATTGTCTTATCTAACCCAAAAAGTCTAATCCTATCCAGTCCAGTAAAAAAATGGTCCAAAAAACTAGAAACCAAAAAAATCAAACTAACTTATCGAGTTGGATCGGACAAGAGGCTAAACTCTCAGACCACTTGGTCCAGTCCGATTCGATGAAATTATTTTAATTATTTTTAATATATTTAAATAGCTTAAAATTTGAAACACATTATTCCTTCATTCACATTTCACACTTTTATTTAATATAATTTTAATTTAATTTGCTACTAAATTATTGTTCTAATGTTTGTTAGACATGTTGCTAGCTAAAATTTGTTGAATGTTGTTGTTGCTGTTGTTGAAGTTATGAATTTGAATCATGTAGATTGTAATTAAAATATTTGTTTTTGTTGTTGTTAGATATTATAATGTATTTTTCTATAATTATAAATATTTTTATTATCTTAATTTACTTTATCAGGATGAGATGAATTGTTATTTCTCATACAGGAAAAAAAAATAATTGAGTACTAGACTATCAAGACTAGTCTCCTAGTCCTATAGATCAAATTTGGGCTTGTTAATTTTTGAATTACAATTGGACTAGATCGAACTATAAATTATGTAATCCGGTCCTTTTTATGTAAGACATCAAAATTCAGTCTTGTCTAATCTTTGTGCAGCCCTAGTCACACATGTATGTATATATATATATATATATATGAATGTTTTTTATATAAGTCAGACCAGAAGTGATATTACAGATCATTCAAAATTCAAATTTTGTTAAAAAAAATAAAATTTCAGTGTCAAAAAATAAGGCAGTAGTTACTTCAATAAGTAATGGTGAACAAATAAACGACTACATCATGCACGCCAGTAATATTAAGTGTATTAAGACGATAACTAAGAACAAAGATTGCTATTTGCTAACATGATAGATTGAATTTGAAACCATATTAAAATTTTTACATTTAAAATTTATGTTTTTAAAATTTTGGATAGTGTGAAAAATTTTAAAGATGGGAGAGAGAAATCTAAAATTTTAATCAAAAAGGTGAAACAAATGAGAGAGTTCGGAATAGCTCAAACCTCAATCTATGAACTTTTATCTATTCAAATAAAATTTGATTAATTTAAATTGAAATCCAAATTCTCATACGTTCAGACCTATTTTTTAAAAAATATCATGAAATGCCTCAGTCTTAAGCCTTAGTAGTTTTTTTTTTTTTTTCAGCCTAAATGATGAAGTTAGTAATTAGTAAGGCATGCCGGGGGCATTTCTGTCTTTGGATAGGAATTGTCAAACGACTTTCAACGGTCTCGCCATCCCAGTGATCTCCCGCCAAAGTCCTAACAGAACCAGAACCTCGAAGAAAGACAAAACCCTCTCTCAATTTCGAGCTTAATCAATGGCTGCCTCTTGTCTTCTTCTTCCTCTTCTATACACTCTCTCCTTCTTCTCCCTTTCCTCTTCTCTCTCCCATGAAACTATCCTTGACGCAGCCGACATTCTCTCCGATTCAGGATACAGCTCCATGTCTCTTACTCTCCAAGCCCTTTATCAAACTCTCCTTTCACAAACTCCTTCTCTCACCATCTTCGCTCCATCGGATTCTTCATTTAGAAAATCGGGTCAGCCTTCTCTTGATATCCTCCGTTTCCACTTCTCCCCCCTACCGTTGCCTCCACAAAACCTCCGATTGCTCCCCGCGGGCTCGGAGATTCCAACGATGCTGAATAACCACTCTCTGATCGTCACCGAGTCGCATTCCGATTTCGAGATTTCGCTTAACTACGTCCAAATCATTGGCTCCTCGCCGATTTATGAGGATGGCCTTTTCCTAATCTACGGAATCGACAGTTTCTTCGATCCCAATTCTCAGTATACTACAGCATCTCAGGGACCTAGCCCTAATCTGTTGTGTGGGTTGAAAAGCCAGACTACGAGTTCCTCCGATTCGCTCGGTCAAGCCATGGAAACACTTAGATCCACAGGGTACTCTGTGACGGCGACGTTTCTTGCTTTGCAAATGAATGGAATCAAGGATGACGCCACGATGACCGTTTTTGCTCCTGAAGATGAAATGGTGAAGAACCTGCTTGGGAATTTCAGCGAGTACCCATCGTTCTTTTTTCGCCATGTTGTACCGTGTAAGCTTCTCTGGAATGATCTGGTGGACTTGGACAACGTGTCGGAGTTACCCACGATTTTGGAGGGTTTTTCTGTTAACGTCACGAGGTCTGGTGGTGTTTTGGTGCTGAACGGAGTCTCAGTTGTCTTTCCAAATATGTTCCACAATGACAAGCTTGTTGTTCATGGCGTTAGTGATGTTCTTGTGGCGCTTTAGACGTCGTCGTAGAAGCTTTCTTTGATGTGGTAGGCAGATTTAAAGATACTCCATCGTTATTTCTGAAGTACTTGTTGCTTATTGGTTTCAAGTTTTCAACTGCTTACCTCTGGTGGTGCTACCGACTTCTGATTCAACAATCGGTTAATATTCGAAGGGTTTGACTTTGTTCATGGAAGTTCTCATTTTTTTTGTTTTTTTTCTGTATGTGGCACTGAAAGAGGGAGAGTTATATTGCTGAGAGGAAATAGATCCTTTACATTGGATCATATCCACATGGATCCTCACCCCATTTTTGGTTCTCTCTGGTTTTTCTTTAGTGGTAGCTTTCTTAATTGTTGCTAATAAAAAAATCTTGTGAACATGATTATATTTTCTTAAAAAGCTATTTTTTTAGGGTCTAACTTGACCAAAATTTTAGTTACACAGACTCAAAGTTAGCATTTAATAATGGAAACCCATTTCTTGCTAGCCCAATTAATATTTTAGATCACTAATATTCAACATGTCATCATTGAATGATTTAATGATGGAAAACATTGGAACAATTTCACTGCCATTTTTATTGTAGAAAAAGTAGACTAGGTATACATGACACTTTTGTGACTCAACAAATATTTGCTTTTTTTTATATGGATACAACTTCTCTCCCTCCCTCTCCCCCCTCCCTCCATATCTCTCTCTCTCTCTCTCTCTCTGTATAGGTAAATATATAGCAAGCTAGATTATACTACTCTCTTGAAACTCAAACGGTGCAGCTTCGCTTCACCTTGGTTTCATCCCCTAATATGGGGTACAATAGAACACCAATGACCTACTTCCTTTCGGCTTCTAATTTTCTGTTGTACAATCTATACTTCCCTTGCTGTGTTTGAGAATGATGAATTTGCACTGTTGTTGCGGTTCTTGCTAAATCTGTTCTTTAGTTTTTGTGCAAAGGATGGTTTCGCAAACTCCTCCTCCCTTTGGGGGCGGTTTGCATAGAGTATCCAGAGAACAAGACAGAGCAAGACACCAACTGAAATGAGACCAAGCCCTGCATTGATAACCTTAAGATAATGGTTCAATGGAGAACAGTAACTTGAAGTGATTTCTTGGAATGTTTCCCTCACAAAATTGCAATTTTGAAGGTTGAGTAAGAGTGGTGTATAATGTTCTAATGCATAGCTTTCGTTAACGGCACCCACCAACTGTGAGTAAATCTCCGGCGTCACCCTGCCGACGCTGCTGCAAAAACCATATTCTGTTACCTGGCACTCGTAGTTCTTCCACACCTGAAAAGTTTGATCAGGGAAAAACACGATCATTTTGACAAAATGATCATCGCTAAAGTTCCAGCAGAGCGTAAATGTACATATCTTTTTCAATTAAGTGATGAACTTGTTAGAACTTACCAATGAGGCATTGGAGGAGGAAACTCTTGAGATGTACATTGCCGCTCCTTGAGCTGAGAATCAAAAGGGTAGCACAAAGGTGGCATCGCAGGTCCGGACTGATTGTAATAGTTCGGATCATTTGGCGATGCATTTGCATCTGCAATGCTGTAGATGAACCGATTCACGACACTTACAATATTGGTGACCACTTGTTTGCTCTGAACCAGTGTCTTGTTTGTGGTTCTCTGATCAACACAGGGAAGGATGTTGCTAAGAGCAGATTCTGCATGAGGATTCTCTACCCATTCTCCCATAGCCATACATGCATCAGAAATTGCACTGAAATCGAAATAATTCCATCATATCAGGCCAGATCTATTGGCCCTTAATGTCAGTGAGTCACTGCGGATATTGAAACTACCAGAAAATGCAGAATATAGATTTATAGTTTAGTTCAATATTGTCTCGTCGTATGATGGTTTTGTTCTGGATTAAGTTGCAATTTTAATACGGGTGATTACAGGTAGCCAAGTCAATAAATCCGGCATACAGAAGTTTAATAGACCAAAAAAAAAAAAAACAAAAACAAAACAAAACCTTGTAGTGTATAGATACCTAACCATGTCAAAAGTAGGTCCCACTGAAAAGCCCGCTAATGAATGTACTTCTCAAATGTCCATCTATGGTTGGTTTCATCTACCTACTTTTTAAAACAGGGTCTACCTAAGATAAATAATAAATAATAATGAACAATAAAATAACAAAACACATGTAATATGTAAGTGTATTAGATGATAAATAGAAGAAGAAAAAATAATTAAAATTATTTTTTAATTTTCTAAGAGTAAAGAAAATATCTCAAAATCTTGGGAGTATTTTTTTTCTCTCAGGAAAATGACTGCTTTCTTAGTAAATTTTAAATAAATCTGGCTTACAAAAATTTACTAGACTAATCTAAAACTTATCATGCATAGGCACCTAAAAATGTCAAAAGTGGGTTCCACCGAAACGTCTGCTAATAAATACACTTGAATGTTCATCCATGGTTGGTTTAATCTACCAACTTTTTTAAAGACCGGATCCACCTAAGAATTCCTCCTAGTTCCTCCCAAAATAAAGGTCAAAAAGGGGGAAAACAATTCCGGTGGCTTACTTATTAAATATGAGGAACACCCCACAAAGAATGAATGTGACTGCAACTAGTAACCATCCACTGATAACAAATCTGCAACATTTTAAAACCAAATGTCAGAAGTGAGGGCGTGACAAGGATTAGGATTGTTCTCCAACAAACAGGCCATGAGCAAAACAAAGAACAAAAAATAAAAAATAAAAGCTCACATTAGAATTGCATGTTGATGTCCAAGGATAGACAAACCTGCAGAAAATATATTAGCCGGTTATAAAGATGACTTCAAGAATACAGATATAAAAACTAGCTCAAATTTTCAGGCTGTTATAATGGATACATACACAAGCCAATTAGAGCTAAGAGGAGCATCACTGCTGCAACTGCAATCAAAGCTGAGCGCCTGCAAGATGGATTCAAAATTTAGCACCGCAAATTCTGATTTTTGATTCTGAAAACTAAAATACAGAGTGACAAGTCTATGACAACATACACAGCATTGAACACTCTTTTGATTTTGGCAGAATTTTCATCTGTCTTTTCAGACAGTGTATTTGCCGCAGCATTTAGATCCATATTCAAATTGTCAATGTCGTCCATGATATCAGATGGGAGAAGCATCTGAGCGACGTTTATAGTCTTTGCAAGGGAGAGATACTCTGTGACATTTCTCAGAGTTTGCACTGTATAATCAGATTGATTGACAACATAACCTAGGGTTTGCAAGGCTTCGTCATGGAACTTATCCTGCCCAACAGATAGGACGACACATCCAGTCCTGTATAATATAAGATCAGGACAAATTAGCAAGAGAAACATGGAAAGGTTCAACCACATTGTTTTTAAACATGTAAAATAAATAGACATTTTGAGCTGTGTATGAGAGCAGTTTGAAATTCTAAGAAACATTGAGAACATAAAATTACTTTCAGTTTCCATTTCCTTCATCATGTTTGCAAGCTCTAAATAAAAATCAATTAATAGGTTGCAAATGCTGAATACAAGTTTGAAGAGAAATCTTGCTTATCCTATGTTTGGAAACTGATTCCCAGAATTTCAGAGCATGTAACAATCATCAGATTGGAATATATCAAGTAAATTCTACGGACAACCTCCATGTCAAAGTGATGATCCATAAATTACAAATACTAAGTAAGATTACAAAACGTACGAGCAGATAATACAAGAACAGATTAGGAAAATTAGGTATAAGTCTTCAATGACCAGGATGGGGAAACATAGCATAAGAAGTTGACAAAGGAACATTAATATAAAGAGTATTACGCAGCAGCGCAGGTGAATAATATAAGCAGTATCAGACAAATTCTCTGTGAATGATTTGATCCTTCATCCTTGATGTTAATTCCCATCCACAGCATAAATGAATTATAAGAGCCAAGCCAAATGAAATAAACCATAGGCCAGCAAGAATGAAAGCAACAGCACCAGTGAACCCAACTGACTGCATGAAAAACAGTTCAAAGAATTATTCATTCAAGTGAATAACAGAATCGCAAGGCTTATTTGAAACATAGAAAATCTGAATCAGCTCGGAAATAAATAGATTGAGTACTGTATGATAAACTGGTAACCTCAAATATCAGATTCTCAAGCGGTAAACAAGGATGAAAAAAAAAATCATTGCTTGAAAAGGTTAGAAGGCAATAAATTTGAGAGACAATGGAGATAAACCCATACAGATAACCTGAAAATCAGATTCTCAATGGGCATAAATAGATGAAGATGAAGTAAAAACCATTCCTTAAAAGGTTAGAAGGCAACAAAATTTCCCTTTTAACAATGATCAATTTGCAAGAATTTGTCAAATTTGGAAAACCAGAAAATACCCCTGAACTATCACCAAATAAGTGTCCAAAGGGGCATCTCTAATAACAGGATCAAAGAGGAAATGGACAAAATGGTTCAGATTCTGTAAGATGATAGTTTAGAAACATATTTAATAACTTTCAAAGCCGTAAGCATTAACAAGTACCCATAAATGTTTATGACAGAATTGTCAAAGAGAGTTAGCTTAAGGCACGTAACCTTCCTCAGTTCTGGAGTAAAACAGAAAAATGAAAATTATTGCTTAAAGTAGGAAAAAACAGATTAAAGCATCAATAACAGAATAAAGTATCCATTTCACAACATAAAAAATAAAGACTCGTGGTACTTACTGCCCAGTAATGCTTATTGGCAATGTCCCAACCATCTCGATAACGTCGGAAACCTCGAAGAATGTCAGGCCTTTTCGTCCTGGTGCCGCCAATATAAGATTTTCCTGAGGCGAATTTGATCTGGCACTGGTGCTAGAGCCGCTTGTGTGACTTCATTCTTCACGGACCCAAATTCTCTTCTCCTGAAACACACGACAACGTAGGAACAAAATAGATTACAAAATCAAAATATCTTTTATACTCTTCACTGGGATAAAGGATCTTAATTCTACACCAAATTTAAAGCCAAAATAACCCGCAAAAAATAATCACAAAACGATATAATTACACCAAGCTTCTGCTCGCATGGTTGCTAAGAAAATCTATCAAAATGGAAGGTCTCAGAGTTTTCATTTCGGGGACCCCAAAGAAACACCCAGCAACAACAAATAAAGAATGCGTATTTAAGTTAATTAAATTCATTTTAACGATCCCATTTCTGAAAATTCATAATAAAATGAAGCACAGATTCCCTCCTGAATCTTCCCAAAACAAGTGAGAGAAACAAGAATATAAGATCCACGCCAAACCCATTATCGTAGCCAGTGAGAGTCAAAACTCACAACGAGTGAGAAGAGAATGCTATCTATACATAACAAAATTGCAGAAAACTCGCAAGACGAACCTAAGATAAACTTTACGGGATGCTGATCGACCCACTTGAAGATAAAGCCGAAATCGAGCTCAC
>NW_026555835.1:0-48794 GCF_029017545.1 Prosopis cineraria | reverse complement strand
ATCGATTCAGCCTATTCAGTTTTTTAGTTTGATTTGATTTTTTTTTTAAAAAAATTTTGATTAGTCGGTTCGATTCAATCTAAAAATTTTTAAACCAATAAACTGAATAGCCAGAATTATATATATTTTTTTTTTATTTTAAAAAATATGAATAAATTCTCATAAATAAGTAAGAAACATCTTTTTACTACTTACAGTAGTAGTATTTTTTTATTAATGTAATGTTCTAATTTTTTATTTTTATAATTAGTTTTCAATGCAATAATATTAAACTTTATTAATTTTCTTATGAATTACAATATAACATTGCTATTTTTTTGTTAGGCATTCAACATCAAAGAAGAAGAAAATTAATAAAATAATATATAAATAATTAGATTCTATAGATCCAAATCAAAAGCCATGAGTTGAATAGATAAATTATTGAATTGATCATTATAATTTAATTTGATTTTAATTTGGTTTGATTATGTATTTTATTGATTTGACTTAAATTTTTTATATAATTCAATCGATTGCTATTAAAGAAATTTAAACTGAACTGATAAAATGTTCACTTCTATTTACATTACCAGTCCTGGGGCAAGAAGCACGTGAAATATCCTGAAAGGAATGGGAGGAGACGATTAAAATTAAAAATGAATGAAAGCGCATTAAAAACAAAACAAGAAAAGAAGCAAAATCAAAGAGAGGCTCCATGCATTTTTACATTCTGTGGAATTTGCGCGTTACAAACAAAAATGGACTGTTTGGATTTACTGCACGAACGCAGCCCACGTGTGTGACCATCCATTGGCCCTTTTTCATTTCCTACCTCTACTCATTTGTAAAAATACAATTACCACAAGTTCACCATTAAAAAGTTGAGGTTAATTTTAGGATATATTTAGATAGCCTCGGAAATATCTCCATACCTCAAAAGCCACTGTCTCAACTCTCAACTCTCAACTCAACCTTTGATTTTCTTTTCTTTTTTTTTTATGGAGAAATTAAACCAAAAAAAAAGAGAGAGAGATTGGAGAGAATGGGACTTGGAAAATGGGATGTCACGTCCAGCCTTTCAATGTCGTTATAATTGTTACTCTGAATGTTAAGCTCCCATGAATTGTCCAATTGGGGACGAGGTAAGCGGAGGACTTTTATGATCAGTTCAGATTTCAATTTTAAAGCAATTAAATGAGTATGAATAACGGGTGACATTTCATTTGAATATTCGGATATGTTGTGTGTTAAAAAAAAAAAACAGCGGTAAAATTTGAAAGCTCTGACAGTTGATTTCTTGCTCCCACTTTCATGCCTAAATCTCGCACCCGCCCGCCAGTTCATGCATTAGAGTCATGCTCCTCAGATTACTCCTTAACTCTAATTTTTCTCATGATTCAAAAAAAAAAAAAAAAATCCATACATGCTTTTCATAATTTTATTTACACTTTATATTTTAATTCAATAGTAAAATAAAATTACATATGATTGACTTAAAATTATGTTACTGGCACCACAATACAATTCTTACTTGGAGAGATCCCATCGGACGTTGGAACTGACGTCTGTCAAATGTGGAATTGTTACTATATTATGATCAGTTTCCTGACCAAGCTCGATGAAGATCTAATTATCAAGACCTTCCTGCAACATAACTTATAAATAACTGATATAATTTTGTTTCAAAAATCACACTTTACTCTATTTTAATTTTAAATTTATATTTATTATCAAATACTGTCTTTTAACATGATGGATGGACAAATAATAAAATTAATATACGAGCTTATGGCTTTAGATTTAGCAAGGAGTATAAATATAAATGAGGTGGGATTTAAACCTTTCAAATATAATAAAAATACGTATAAGTCCATTATTAGGATAAAAAGCCAGCATTGGATAAAAGTCATTTTTTTAGGAGCAATTAAACAGGTCAAATACAGTTTTTTAAAATATAAAAATAGGGAAACATATTTTGAAAAATGCGGTATGATTTATCTATCATGCTTTTCTCGAACCCACAAGGGCAACAGTAAGCAGGGCTCCTCCTTATATACGAGCAACGAGGCGGAAGCACCTTTCAAGATCCCCCTTAATTCTGTCTCCGTCTCCCTTCCCTCTAATTCCTCACCTCTTCTTTCGCTGAAAATATATCTAATCTGTCATCTTTTAGATTAAGAGCATGGACAATCAACGCAGCCCTCTGCTTAGTTGGGCTTACTACTGCCAGGGCAAGGTACCTACTCTCATTTATCCTTCTGCTCTTACCATTTAGTCAGTGTCTGATGTTGCTCACTTCATTTGCTTTCTCCTTAGTAATGTGTAATGGGGCTTTCCCTTCTTGGAATTTGAGGACTAATTATTGATTCTGTGACGCATAACTATGATGATCCAGTCAATGGAGGAGCTGAGGCAGTCCCTGTTGTACACCACTCTTGAGCTGGAAGAAACAAGAGCTGCAGCGCAGGAGGAACTCAGAAAGAGGGATGATCAACTGGTTAATCTCAAGGATCTGCTTAACAAGACCATTAAAGAGAGAGACGAAGCACGCGAGAAATGCCACAGGCTTCTCTTGGACAAGTTTGTTCTACAGCAGCAACAAGCAGCTCCTCTTTCTGGAGTTTCCAGCATTGAGGACGAACCCAGAAGGGGAATTGACTCCAACAATGGCCTCTCTTCATCGGATTGTGAAGAAAGCATTGTTTTCTTCTCCGGTTATTGACCATTTCCCTCAACCCCAGTTGCCGCCACAGCCGCCATTACCGGCGACCCAATCCATGATGGAGTTGGCTCCTGAGAAGCCGTTACCAGAAAAGGCAAGCTTTTGCAGGCGGTGATGAAAGCAGGCCCTCTGCTTCAGACTCTGCTTTGGCAGGACCACTTCCTCAATGGAGACACCCGCCACCCCCACTCGACTCTTTTGAGATTCCTCCAGTCACCATTCCTTCACCGCCGCCGGCGCCGCCGGCAATACCACCACAGCTTCTCCACCAAGATTCCTTCATCAATACTAACGGTGCTGGCAGCACTCCCATCAACTGCGGAAGAATTAGTAGAAAGAGGGCTTTCTGTCAGGGCTCTGAGAATCCCACAGAGGCCAAGTACCAAAGGGTCGTACTCCCTTGACTGCCGGATTTGGCCGATTAATTTATGATTTACATATTTCGTAGTTATTAGGATAAAGGTTAGAAATTTACTGCAAGGAGTTGAAAATGGCAAGCTGGGCATGCCGTGTGCGACTGATCTAGCATCTGTACAGTGGTTTGTTCTAGAGAGGAAGTTATTCGGATTTAACTGGGTAAGACATAGGCTTTGAGGCAATTTTTCTTTTGGGTGAAGAATATGTAACGGACATTTTGGCCTCTTCACTTTTGCTTTGCCTTCTCTGAATTTGTAATGTAACTAATTAGATAGTTTAGTTCAGCAAGTGATGGGAGTGTTGGTGGGTGTTGTGTGAGATTGATAGAACACATGGGTAGAATGAAGAGGGGTGGATGGGTGCGGAGTCGTTGGGATCGGGAGATGGGTGGGAGTGGGACTGTAGCCAACGACCAAAGGGAAGGTTTTGAGCCCTGCTTGTCGGGTCAGGAGGACCCACAAATCAGAATCAGGATCTGTTATTAGTGTGGTGTATGATTATATTAAGCCTCCGCTACAAAAGCTATCATTATTCAAGTCTAATCTCATGTTCCTTTAAATTATTTCTTCCCTCTTTAGTTTTAGTTTTACTATAACTTTAAGCCTTTTATTTTCTTGGTATCTGCTCCCACTCAACTCAACCGGTTTATGCTTTCTTTTAGAGCGCGCGAATATTTCTCCATGGACGAGAGCAGATAATGTTGACTAATAATCTCCATGTTACCTATCATATCTAATGAAAAGCATGGCTGCGAAAAAAATAAAAATCATAGGTTCCGCCAAACAAACGATGCATGCCGGATTGTAGGATGGAAAAGTTCAATTGTATTGTTCCGGCCAAAAAAAGTGTAAATCATCTGTTTTTCTGTAAACATTCCGCAGTTTCACTGCTGCACGAGCTTATCCCACAATTTCATCATTTATTTCGTGCGGGGGTGCCCATGTCTCGGTCCAACTTTGGTAATGTAAGGATGCCGAGGAAGGATGCAACCTAGGCATGTTAAACAATTGTGTCAAGCTCTACGGTATTCTTACAGAAGATGTCGGGGTTAAGACTTCAGAGCACAGATAAAGATAGGAGAAGACACATGGATAATGTTGTCGAGGGGAGACAGGTCACAGCTTTGCTCTGCCATGTCAGTAACGAGGAATCCCAAAGGTGGTGGCATTTTGACCAGTGTGCTTTAATCAAATTGATTTATTTGTTGAAAGAAGAAAAATGGGGTAACTCTCACGTCTCATCCAGCTAGCTCTGCTTGCTAGCATTACGTCAATGTACATCCTTGCGCAGGACGGCAACAACAAATTCCTAAAAAATACGCTGAGCCACATCCCTGACAGTGAAACTGTCCGCAAATGGCGCTAATCCTCCTTCCTCACCCTACACATTTCCATCCTTCGTCAATAACACGGTTTTAAAGAACAGAGTGCAAGAAAACACACACACGCAGACACACAACGGGTGAACAATTTGATTCACTAACCAGTAAGTCGCAATCTACACACAGCGCAGAGGAATCCAAAAGGGGGTTTCAAACACAGTTAGGTCGACTTATGCCAGAAAGCGCGGAGGCTTGAAGAATATCGCCATACGTTATAGTGCACCCGTTGTTCAAAAACATTAGGCAGGCGAATGCCTAAGTGTTTCCTGCACCATGATCATTGTACCCGGTCCATTTCTCTCTTTACGCTACTTGGGATTGGTTACATGTTTCAAACAGCGACTTCTAGAATTAGCAAGTCCCATGGATCTTTCACTGTTGATTTAAAATACAAGATATAGCTTCACAGCATCCGCATGTGCCCTGCCAATCATTTGGCGGATAAGCTAGTGTTGACACATCAGGTTTATTAGCCGGACCAGCCATGCATCCCCACAGTAAGCGTGCTATGAATATGTGCAAAATTCTTCGCCGACGCTAGCATTGTTGAAAACCTTTACTGCAGCTCAATGTTGAAGGAACACAATGGATATCTATTTCTACACAACCAATGCTACTTGCACATGCCTCCTGAAAAATGAGATACCGCTATCTGTAATCTAACGGATGATTTACAAGTTGCAATTAGATATTCAAAACTAAATCACAAGAAAAAAAAAAACAGAATGGATGACAAATTACAAAAACCACATCACATCTTGCCAAGTACATGTGATCTTACTCTATATTAGGTATGCAATTCTGCTGTGTGACCGATGTTTTAGGGAAAAAAATTGCAACCACATATCGGATGCTGATGGCTTTCATAAACGTCATCTTGTATGCGAGGAATCAGAAAAGTTTCTCTCGAGAATACATTTTAGCAACCTGAAAATGAGTTTTTTTTTTTTTAAAAAAACCTTTAGCTTAATAGGCTAAGGCATGAACGAACATGACTGAAGAATTCACGGCTCTTATCTCAATCTTCCACCATGCATAATTTTTTTTTTACAATAAAAATTTAGGCAAGTTGAGTTTGGAAGCTCTTCTAACATGCATAATTAATTAGTCAAATATATTTTTTTTCTTTACTATCTCAGATGATGAGGCTTGCTCAGGAGCTTTGTCATCCTAAACTCGACCCGGGTGAGGGAACCCAAGAGATATCCCTTTCATCAAGAAAGACACATGAATGAAAAGTAAGAGCAGCTAAATGATCAACCAATGATAACAGGTACAACACAAATCAGTACCAATGTATATTGTGTGTACCTTATCCGAATCTATTATGCCCACCACAGCAAGATGAACAGGGCTAATGGTCAACTCAGCTGCTTTCACCTCCCCCACCTAGCTGTAAGAAACAAAACGGTGCGTTCAAAAGTGATAACAAAAAGATTTGCATTAGCGAGGGTACTGCATTCAAGTGCTCTTGTCAATGTTTTTCTACTTGTTTTTTTTTTATTCTTGTTACTATTTGCTTTTAAATTATAAAAAAAGTGCTCTCGCCAATGTATTTTTTAAAATGTTAGATTTCTTCTTGTTATGCAAGGGACACTTCATAGAAGAAGTCTGAAACTAGCATCAACCCCAAGCAAATACTTCAAATTGCCCCAACACAGAGTAATTGTATCGCCACTTTTGTGCTTGTATATATGTCACCTCATCAGTGCCCGTGCTGCTGGGGTTCTTGATATTATTTTAAAAGAGTTTGCGAGGAAAAAAACTCCTATATATCCTGCAACTTTCCTTTAATTATTGATTCGGATTTGAACTTTGATCTAAAATAATTTAATCTTCATAATTTCTCTCATTATCCTATATATTATTATTTGTGTTTGAAAATATGGCACCAAGGACTCAGAAACCAGGAGACAATGTATCACCAAAATGGAGGACTTGATCATAACGTGGAATCACCACAGGATGAAGATGCTTTCGGATATTTCGCTTGAGCGAATTTTAGCGACAATTTTTTTGGGTAAAAACTTTTGATCTTGATAATTAAAAACAAACAAATAATAGAACTGACTGATAGGAAAAACGTTTTTGTCCTTTTGGTAATAAAAATTGCCTTAGATGAAGTGATTAACAGATTTTGGTGATATTGTTTCCTCGCAGAGCTGTCAGGAAAAACATATTGCTAGGTGAGTCGCAAGTGGCAAAGCAACACAGTGGTCTCACTCAGAGGCCGAATATAGGCTGAGGAAGTGGGCTTTGCGTGTGTTATTGAGCCCAGAAGCCCACGTGGTAGCCAGAGATGGCCTGTCATTCATGGATCCTTGCCTTGCAAGCAAAGGGCTTGACGAGCGTGGCCTGAGAAATGAACGTGCTGAATTTGAATCCGGCCCAATAAAAAAATAAAAAACCAAAAAAAAAACGGAAGAATTATAATTAAGTCCCACATAAAAAATAATAATTACTGTTAGTTTTAATTTTTTGGTGTGAGATTTCAATATAATTTTTTCAAAAAGAATTGGAAATCGGAAATGACACTTGGCTGATGCATAACACTGTGAGGAGAGGGAGAGAGAGGGGGAGCGAGAAGATAGAGGAGGAGAACAGAAGCATGTGAAGAGAGAGATTGAAGATTTTGCCATGGTCTTGTACTTTTGTCTTGTCTCTGCATCTGAGGTTATCCTGTTCCAGTTGGACCAGATTCCCTTCATCTCTTCTCTGCATGGGAAGCAGCTTCCGGCATTACAACACCACACCACCCCTTGTTACTCCTTTCATTACGCTCCCTCTCTTCCCAACATAAACTATACTGTCCATATATGATTTTTATATTATATATATATTTCTTCCATTTTAACGTTTAATTTTTGTGATTGTTAAAACATAAAAAATACAAGTTACGTATTGTTTTGAATATTCCTTGTTTTCCGATGGACCTTCTTAATCTGATTTAAAGCGTGAATATTTGCTCAAAGTCCACCTTAATTTGTGGTCAAAACTGGGCAGTAAATTGAGCTTAAATAATAGTAATAATAATAATAATAATAATAATAAGGCTTTGAAATTAATCCATGCGTAATGGATAACTGATCTGACGAGTGAGCTTCCCATTGTACATATCAGTGACCAAGAGGCTGATGTACATGCCCATGGAGAGGAGAGGGTTATCAATAATCACATAATCATCAGTGCAAATTATAGCAAGCTTCCCGAGCACAACGCCATGTCTAGGCACATAGTCGAACATGATAAGATCCCTAATCTCACATACGCGGACATGGTATAGGTCAAGAAGTGATTTAAACTTGAAAGAAAACTGAATGAACTTGAAAACTTGCATAATCAATTCACCATAAACAGACTAACTAAAGTTTGTTCAGTTTTAACTGAAAAGTCATATAAGCTTAGCTATCGGTGACGGGACTAGCTAGTTTATTTTCCACTATGCCTCTGACTTAACTAAAACATGCAGGAGGGAGATTGAACATCATAAATAAGAGACACGTCCTCATAATCTCTTACTTAAGAATAAATAAAAGGTAGAGCGAAGAGACGAGGCAGATGTGAAGCAGGAGTTGTATGTAATTCAGAAAAAGGAGGACGGCACGTGGAAGCATAAGCCCTGTGAAACGTCTCACACGCCCCATAACGTGTCACCCACATTCGTTTTAAAATGATTGTATTCAGCATATTTAACTCTAGTTCTAATCTGCATTGAACCCCAGCCTTCCTTGCTCTCATCTTGTTCTTGATTCTCTGCAGAAAAGAGACCAAGTCAAACATGATACAGAGATTCCATCATTTTCTGAATGTCAATGAAGGCCTGCAGTAGCCCACAACCGCAAAACAGGGTTCCTGCATGCACTACAGTACGTTGCTCATAGTCATGCTTATCACTCCTGTTACTTGCACATCGATCTCGAGCAAGAAGCTCCTAGATTGAAGGATATTCCCCCATTATTCTAACATGGTGATTCATCCTCTCTAATTTTATAATTTATCAACACCAACGTCATTATGTTCCCCCTTTGATTCCATTCACACCACAATACTATATTGATATACACTCCAATCCATGGGTCGTTATTACTATTTTATCCTCAAGTCCTATCCATCAGAAAGGGACCCCTTTAATTTTTTGTACAGGCCAACTAATATGTTCCCCTGTGTCTCTTCGTCACTTGCTTCTTTCTGTATATTTGATTTGGTGCTTCAGTTACTAACATTATGCAAATCTTCCATTACTTCTCTACACCAGATGCGCTGGAAGAAATTCCTGTGCTGACCACCAATTCATATGAACGTTATTTAGTCCTTGAATAACTAGCTATGCAATGGCTAGATACCTCTTGGTCCTCTCAAATGCAGAGACGCAGATGTCGGGTTCCTCATTAAAATATTCTCACTACTTCCGTATATAACACTCATATTTTTATACATCCTTGGATGTCAACATCGTTATGTCTTCGAATCTTCAAGTTGTTCGCATCTAATTTAACTGTTTAAATAAATACCAAATGTGGCATGACTAGATTTATGAGCACATAAGATTAATGATTGTATGAGACATGAAGAATCTTTTTCGTATTTTTCTTAATAGAAAAACTAGATGTTAGAATATTAGATGTGGCCAGGTGTCTGTGCACATAAATTTGAAAGAAAACATGCTTCTTCACTTAGTTAACCAACAGAAATAAAATAATCTGGCTTCAGCTAGTTAACAACTCTGGTATGAAGAAGGAGATGGACGCTATATTCCGTTCACACCAAAATTAAATATATTAATGATTTCAATCTTGTATATAACTGAATTAGACCTCTCGTTATCCCACCATGCTCAAAATGGATGCTCATGGAGACCCTCTGGTGCACATTAACGACTTCCAGCTTCATGACTTCATCGACAACACCAATTTCGATCAATTTATCAATGTGCTCCGTGGGGAGAATGAACACTCATTCTGTAACTTTGATTCTGACGTTATCAATGGCTGCTTAGCTGATAACCAATTTCTTCCATTACCTGAGAACCCATTTGAGCCTCATGCTGCTGTAAATGTTTATGATCCCAGCTCTACGCTTAGTTCCTTCTCATGTTTTGATGGAGAAGTGACGGGAGGAAGAGGAGAAGAAGAGAATGATTCTTCTGCAACAACAATCACCACCACTGAAACTACCAGTGCTAATGCCAAACAGAAGCCCAAAACTGATCGGTCCAAGACTCTTATCTCTGAAAGGAGGAGGAGGGGCAGAATGAAGGAGAAGCTTTACGCTTTGCGTTCTTTGGTCCCCAACATAACTAAGGTACGTTTCACGGCTACAAAGTAGATCTAAGGAAAATGTACTGTTTGGTGCTTAAAGGTCCTAGCTTCAGCCATATGCATGTCCTAATCTTGTTCTTATACGATGATGGGTCATTCAATTCTTGAAATTTGACAAATAATAGCCAGTTGAAAATTTTCCTCGACTGAAGGAAGGTAGGATTCTGGAATCTCTTGCATGTATCTTTCGCGAACGAAAAATTATAATATTCTAAAAACTACAAAAAGGGTCAGAAGCAATAAGATTAAACAAGTCAAAGTCATAAAATATATAGTTCCTTAATTTAAACAAGCCTCATGATGGCTCGTGAATCGTGAAACATCAAAGGTAATGCTATATGTTCAGGGCCAACTTATAGTTCCTTAATTAAAACAAGGCCTCACGCTGGGACGTAAATCGTGAAACATCGAAGGTAATGCTATATGTTCAGGGCCAACTTCTGTTACTATGCCATGCGACTATTTTGCTAGTCAACGCTTCTAATTCTCTCTATCACGTCTTGAGACTCTGCAAAGCTAATTTTGGCATTTGGGTGCATAGCATTTAGTTTCTACTATTGTTTCTGACATTATTTACATTTAAGAATTTACGAACGTGAAGTTAAATGTCTAAAGAGAATCTAGTTTATGTCAGTGAAGGTAAAGGCTAATTAAGCGTTAACTGGTACAAATATTTGCAGATGGATAAGGCCTCCATCGTGGGCGATGCTGTAGCATATGTGCAGGAGCTGCAAGAGAAAGCTAAGAAGCTGAAGGGTGAGGTTAAAGGGCTTGAAGCATCCATGCTAGCGTCAGAAAATGATCAGAGATCAGTTAAAATCCCCATGAAGGTTCAAAACAACCACATCAACTATCCAATCTGCAAGAAGATCATGCAGGTTTACTTGATTAAAACTTGATGAGATACTGTTATTTGGGCTCTTAAGACTTAAGTTGTAACATTTGGTTATATTGTTATATAGATGGACATATTTCCAGTGGAGGAAAGAGGGTTTTATGTGAAATTGATGTGCAGTAAAGGAGAAGGAGTGGCTACCTCCCTGTACAGGGCTCTCGAGTCCCTAGCAGGCTTCAATGTTCAGAATTCAAACTTGGCCACAGTTTCTGAGAGATTTCTACTAACATTTACATTAGATGTAAGCTTTTCTTTCGTTGTTATTTAATGATATCTTCAGCGTTCTGAATCTTACTTTTGTGTACGGATATAGTGATTGATATGTTAAAAACAGGTGAAAGGTTGCGAGCCAGAAATTAACCAGCAAAATCTGAAGCTGTGGGTAGCAAGCGCTCTTCTGAACCAAGGCTTCGAATTTATTACAACTTTCCACGCTTGATTCTGTTCTCCCTCCAGTTACATTGACTCTTTCATGGGCTTCTCTCTTCAAATCATGACAAGTGAACAATATTCATTACGCAGCATCGCATAACATTCAAAATAATATTTTCTATGTGTGATGTCCTCAGCTTATTTAAAAAAAAAAAAAACATGAACACCTTAATAATTTAACCGTGCTGTCCTTAAAAAGAACGATTTGGAGTTGATGACCAGGTGAAGAAACATTGTTTGTTATCTCTTTATCTCACAGAGTAGCAGATGTCTAGAAGGCATTTTCCGTGTGTGGTCCTAAGAATCTATCTTTAAAGAAAGGAAAAATGTGGGGACTATACTTGGTGGATAACATAGTAATTTTGTTATACTAAAAAAAAAGCTCCTCACTTTTGCAAGGAGAGCTTTCCATGCCCATTGATTTTCCTATCTTCATTTTGTGCCAAACGAGTCTAATATGTCGTTATTATTACTTTCGTTATGTAATAAATTTGGTAAGATCTGTACCATTTTTCTTGATTTTATAATTCAGTATCAAAACATTTCCTATCCTTTTCCAATTCATGGGCATGAGATGAAGATCAAGAGAAAATACAGCTCTTTCTTTCCTTCTTTCTAATACAAGGTCAAGATGTTAAGGGAAGAGGTTAAGAGACTTGGTCATGATTAACATAAGATCAATCACAACAGATTTCTAATTAACCAAGAAAAAATAAATCAATTATCTCGAATTCAACATCATTATCATAAATGTGATGAGTTTGCCGCTCTACAGGCATTGGCTTCTTTGAAGACATATTGAGTTGAAATAGTCCCATGGTGTCATAGGAGCTCCCTTATTATTATTTTTTTAAAGAAAAAAGTAGCTCTTTCCTGAACCCGAAATGGTTAATTAATTAATGTGAGTTTTGTAGACCGAGAGCTCCTGACCTTAAATTAAATAATAAATATTGAGAGGAAGGACGGTGAAGATCGTGATCATTCATCCAAACCATCATGTTTTTTTAATAAAGGTTGTTAGGAACGATTCCTTTTTTTTTTTACCAATGTGGCAATTCAAATGCTGATATTCTAGACCTTTTCTTCTCCCTTTTGGCAAATTGTAAATTTTGTAATGAATAACATTCATATTCAATGATTTAGTCTATATGCATTATTTTGAATCAAACGCACATTAATTAATTATGTATTTTCTCTCCTTAATTATTATTATACGTGCTCTATGCAAGACTGAATGGTGATAAGGGAAGAGCAAAAGTCTAATGAGCCACTGTTGATATTGATGTAACTGCAATAATGGTGTGTTTTCGTTGCATGTTTTTCTCAATCATGTGTTTCTATTTGTCATGATGAGTAGTAACCTCCATGAGCAGTTTCGCACACTACTTTGTTTCATGAATCGGACTTGTTCAGCTTCCAATTTGACCTGCTTTATTGATGATACATGAGGACACTGCTGATATTGAAGTAATTGCATCCTTTGTTGATGTGCTTTCATTTTTGTTGTCAGTGAACTCCATTGTTAGCAGTTGAAAGAAGTTTTGGACTTCCGCCATTTATTATTATTATTATTTTTATTATTATTTTATCGAAGCGGCTTTCATCCACTTATTGAGGGAAAAATTTGATGTCGCAACGTGATTTCAGTGATTTTTCCTCTTGGACTTCAAGATTTATTGTGATCAAGAAGACTAGATGAAATGGAAGCATGAGTTAGTGCAAGATGAAATGAAAGCATGCGCTGTCGCACTTCCGCTCACGTCATGTCCATTAAACCGAAAACGTCCCAAAGATAACTATAATCAATAAAAGCTAGTGTAACATTTGTAACCCTCCTTTTACTCGTCTGTTCCGTTCAGAGTCCTAGCAATATCAATAAGACTACTAGCTTTTGCTATGGCATTGCTCAATTTTGAATAAAAATTAAAATATCTCTTTTCATTTAGTTTCTGTACCACTAGTTTTTACAAAACTTTAAAATTTCATTATTTTTTAGTTTTAAATCTGTGAGTTGTGTCTTAGATCATGAACCATACGACGCTGTTTGCCAATCTCCTCCTCTAAGGTTTTGTACTTCTATTATGAATACCCTACATTGAAGCTATAAGTAAATTGATGTATTCTGATTATTTTTACACCATTTTCTCATGTGGTTTATATTCCAACATGAGCACACTCCTAATATCTACTGTTACTTGAATGTGTAGCTTGTATCCATTGAAGCAAAAGAACATGTATCACACACCTACATAAAATGATGGGTTGAGGCTCAGATCAAGGTAATGTTTGCAAGTGAAGATTTTATGTTATTCAATCTTCCAGTACATGCGGCCCAAAAAATGTAAAAATTACATATATTGTGCTCTTAGCATTCCAATAAATAATAATAATGCATATAAAGGATGTGGAGTAAGACTTATTCATATCATGGAAGGTATGAAGGTAAAAATCTCAATAATAATTAATAGAAAAGATTACTAGAGACAAGGCATGCAAAGACTCATGCTGTCACTTCTCACATTAAGTACTCAAGAATATGTTCTTATATTTACATTATAAATAGAGCCAGTAATATGGGTTTGACTTGCGGGCTCAACCTACTAACCACAAAAAAGTTGTGAGTTAGGTTAAAGAAAATGTGTTTGATTGTATGTGGGGTGGTTTTGACACATTTTGCATAATTTGAACCTACAACAAGCTAACTCATAGGTTGGTAGGTTAGCCCGATTATATTTTTCAAAAATAGATAAAAAATAAATAAATAAAATTGAGTTTAAAATAAAGTATTCAGCAAGCATACATGGAATTGCGATCTAAGTACTAAATACTTTTACATTTATTTAATTCAAGTTTAAACTATAGTAGGAAACAATAAAAACATACTGCTCATATATTTAACTAGTGATATAATATAATCTAAATGTGATCAAGACAAGATTGAATAAAGCATTTTATCATACTCTACTTTATCCATATAATAGATTATTTAAATTATCTTGTTTACAAAATAGTGCTACCCAATCTAGCAAATAAAAAAAAGTTTAGTTGCCCCTTTTATTTAAAAAATTAAACATATTTATGAAGTGCTAACCATATATTATATTATCATCTTAATTTGAACATAGAAGGAAAAAATATATACAAAAATATTAGAACATTTAGGTGGTATAAACTGAATGTATTGTAAGTAATAATCTAATAGTCAGAATTTAAATCATCATTATTTTTTTTTTCTAAAAAAAGAATTGATATTTTAAATTGAGGTATCAATTTTGTAGCAAAAAATGCCAAGACAAGATAAAGAGAAAAGGGAATAGATAGAGCATTTTTATTAATATATATATATATATACATATATACCAATCAATTATGTAAAAGACTAGAAAATAAAGGACTACAAAATTAAATTTATATTTAAGTGATAATATAAATATATCTTAATTAGAAAAAATTTTTATTGTTATTTGAATAATTAATTTTAAGGAAAATATATGATTTTTTTCCGTAAAAAAATAATAAAAAAGAAATAAATTTATAATTTTTAAAATTTTAACAATTTATTAAAAAATACTTTTTTATTTGCGGGTTGACAGAATTTAACCCGTACAAAATGCGACCTATGCTAACCTAAGCCACCAATTATAAGAAAGTTTGAATTCTCTATTCAATTTAGGAGTCTTTATGCTACACAACTTCGTATGGCTGCAAGGTGAAGCTTTCTGACAGCCAACACATTCCAAGGTCTGTCATATATCGTTTTCATTATTGCGTATTAGATCTATTTGCATAGTTTGATGAGGATTGGAATATTTGCTTAATTAGATGATGACTGAAAGGAGAAAGGAAAGTGACCTCTATATTCTTATTCTCCTATTTGTTCACAAGTGAATTCTTGATCAATTATTCCAGTATTGTCCATTCATGGTATCATTGACTTGGTGTATTTTTCCCTGGATACAAATTATGCAAATTCCTTTCGTACCCAGAAGAAAAAAATATACAAATTACTTTGCTAACTGATCAGGTTAGGATCTATACATGTAGTATGGATAGACACGGTGATGTGCTTAGTCCGACTAGCAATAAACACAGCATGCAACATTACCAAACAATAACCTAGAAGAAATTGACAGTAGTTATGAGGAATATTTCTTTAGCAAAACTTTAACAAGCATTTGTTAGCTTTCTTAAGCTTTTGAAATTGTGGATTTCTGCGTCCAGATTGGATTCGGACATCATACTTTTTTTTTTTTGGGTAACGATTCGGACATCATGCTTTACCTATCTTTATGGAACCTATATCGAAGCTTCCACGCAGGAATTAGCCAAAAGGATACACCTTATATCCTCTCACTCCTTATTTTCCATTGTGTTACTTATGCTGTAGGCCATAAACTATAGGACAGGTGTTGGCGACCAGTAGATAGTTGCCCAGTGGAAAACGCGAGAGAGAATGATGGAGCTTCTCGGCGTCAGCAGAGAGGACAGTGGATCACTGGCTCCAACTGTAACATAGGTAGGTTCCTAACTGCGTTTTTGTTGAAGCGTTAAATCTTGTGACGAGCCAAGAGGTAATGCAACGGACCACCCGTTTGGGATTTAGTTTCAGATGTCAGAAATATGCTTGTTAATCACTAGATGTCGCCCAAAGCATGAGGCATGTTGCTCTGCATAAAAAGTCCATTCTGAGTCCGTTTTGCTTTAAATCACCGCCACTCAAGGTCATAACAATCTAGCCGTACTGACCAAGGAATACAGACCCAGCAAGGCACTGATCCCTGTTTCTCGTGCGGTCTATTTTTCTCAAGTTTCTTGCATACGTTAAACACACCAGTCATGGTCTTGGCTCCTGACATCCTCAAACTAGACAAAGCCGCCTATCCACTCATCAGTCATCACGAAGGGCCTTTCTCCTGCAAGAAAACTGCCCCTTCATAGCAAGTCTACAGCAGTTAAAAAAAAAAAAAAACACACACACACACACACACACACAAAATTTAATGGCAAAGACGGAAACATTTATGGTAACTAAAATGGCCTTTCTCCTGCATAGCAGACATCATTATGAGATAACTAAAATGGCCTTTCTCTAAAGGACGAATCAAGCAAATCATCATGGAAATGACAACTCTTCATGAAGTCCAAGGTACGTGCTGAATCATGTCAATGTCGTTGTTTCGTAGTCATCCTATTTTGGAACTACGCCATTAAGTCAAGAAAAATGGTCATTTCCTTTTGCAACATTTATGGTCATTAAAGATAATACATTATCTTCCAAATCAATCGAGACAGCAATACTTGGACATATGCATATATCCATGAGTCAATATCTAAAAGGGCAGAGGAACATGCTAGAAAACCACTTACAAGGCTATGAGAAGCCACAACGTCCAAAACAGCATCAGACTAAGAGGCGAATTAGTAGGCATAAAGAATTCAAATACCTTGTAGAAACGCTGTCAAAGCCCGCTACAACTTAACCAATGAATGAATGCAAAGCTCAAGTCACAGTTTTTCCATTTAAGGCTCGGGAATTACAAGTGCTTCCTTGCTTTCTCTCTAGCCTCTTCTAGATGAAACTAAAAAGAATTGGAATAAGATTGGCAGGAAGAAAAATGCGTAGTTGCCCAAAAAAAAAAAATCTGACAGCATTGAAACAAAAACAAGGAAGATTTCAAGTATCATGACTGATCATCTCAAGAGGAAAGAAAAATCAAATCATTCTGCACATAACTTTGTACTATTAGCAGACATTTTGTATTCTTCAGAGATAAAAGCAGCCTGATACAGAATCTAGTTTATCTTAACAGGTCAATTTCCAACAAAGCTAAAATAGCAAGATCCATCCCTTTGCCCCTGTCTGTGGCAAAACAATATGTAAGCATAAAGGATTTCCTATCATTCTTTTACAGAAGACCAAACAATTTTCTGACAGGTTACCAAAAATTTATATGTGAACTACATGCTCTTGCATTTAAAAGACTGAACAAAATTTTGACTGAGAAGATGAGATAGTACTCTCGGCATATAATAAGTAACCGAAGCTCACCTGAGTTTTGGAGAAGCTGTTGACAACCTTGCCCAATTCACTCTTGCAAAGCCACTCTAAAATTAAATAATCTTCTAGTGTTTACCCAAAAAAAGGATAATAATCTTCTAGTGTTTTTGATACCCCTCATCATTGGTCCCCTTGGACAAGATCTTCAGTATTGAACCCTTGGTAATCCAGGCAGTCATTTCTGGCTGTTGTTCAAAGGGGTTAAGAGGATGCTTTCTTCCATCCTCCAGTTGCACACCATATACAAATGGTAGTTTAAGAGTAAGGAAACTCTGTGGTGGCAAAACCACTTGACATCCAAGGCCAAACTGCAATTTTTGTTCACGATCTGGGACTGATGGAGGCAGGCATGATGTCTACAATGACAAAATGCATATAGTGGACGGAATTACAAAAAATACAACCACTTTAAAATAATTGCAAAGTTCTAACAGTAATGCTGGAAGAAGTAAGCATGTAAAAACCAGATCCATTATTAAATGTTCCAGAACTAAATATCCCTTCCTAATTTAAGAACCCATTTCTCATGAAGGGCCAGTGCACACTGGTAAAGCAAGAAAAGCAAGAATTCTTGGTTACTTATTCTTTCACGAGTTAAAACAAGAACAACTGAATAACCTACCTCAACTCCTTAAAATTGGTACAAGCAATGTAAATTATTGTCGACTATAGTACAGTGCGCCCTTACACCATGGGCTCATGGTGCCATTGTGCATTTTGCAGAGGAATATTGCCATCACAGAGTAAGTGGATTGTTATAATTTTATAATGTTGAAATTAGTTAGTTAGGGTGATTTAGACGTTAGGTTAGCCGCTGGGTTCCTATAAGTCCTTATATAAAATCCTTGACGTCTGAATGTGAAGGCATGACAGATTAATAAACTCAGTTCTCGGTATCTCTTTTCTCTCTTCCTCTTCAACCTCTCGTCTCTCATTGTCTCTAAACCTTCATCTGTTCTTCTCTCCTCCTATTCTCTTTCTACATCGATTCTATTCTATTCTACTATTACAAACATATAACATGGATATGCCAATAGCTTAGGTGTCAATGACCAATAATTAAATTCCCTGTTAACTAGAGCCTGAAACATGATAGGACATAAACATTGAAAGGGAAAATGAGGAAAATCTTAAAATATATGTCACTCAAGAGTCAAGACACGAGATATGGTATCTATATGAGCAGGAAGCCAGGGAATATTCAAATATTTAGGGTTTCTGTTTGATTTAAAAAAAAAAGACAAAGAAATCCAGGAATTATCAGTGCAAAACAGAGAAAACACACTCTTGAGGGTGGAGAAAGAAGGAAAAAGAAAGCAGGACAAAGGCAACCAGAAGTGTCCACTCTTCTCAGAGCATGCCAAAATGGTTTATCTTAAGTCACAAATGAGGCCCAATTTGCCCAAAACACTAATGGTTTTTAGGTGCTCAGCTGTTTTTGATATTGCACATGTTATACTTGTGGTGCACATTGTAAAACTGAAGACACTGCACAAGGTTTATATGGAAAGGTCAATACAAGAGGGGTTTCATAGACCAACCCCATAGCCAGCAGCCCCACAATGGAAAATTTCATGTAATAATACAAACTTCAAGAAAATGTACATTAAAATAGAAGGACTTGCCTCAAATTGTACAATGGGACATGTTACTAATGTCACAGGAAACGCAGGTGTCACCTACAGCAATATCAATAGATCAGGTAGCTGATCTGATAATAACTAAAAGTACTGATGAACCGTAACATGTAAACAACAATGAATCTCGTCTGCACAAAAATGTAATATCTGATTGTCATTTTCATAACAATATGAGTGAAAAAGTAGAGTTCAAATGTCAAACTAAAAATGTAACATGCTATCAGCATAAGTAAATTTGCATGTTCTGTAGATTTATAAACACCAGACAACTGAATGAGTCAAACACAAACTCAGAAATTAGTACATTTTCCAGCGAAACTTAATTTATAGTACTCAATAATGTAAACTGAAACTTAAGAAAATGTTTATAAGACCAGCAACTCATACCAGAAAAATCCTTTTAAGCTGTGAGATAGTGCTGGCGAACTTAACTTTTGGTGGATCCTTCTTGTTCCTTGAAAGCCTGCAATGAGGACAGAACATGTAGACAGGCAAATTTCGATTCAACATGGAGAATGCAAGATCACCATCAGTCATGCTAATAGCTTCAAGATCCTCGCCAAGATCTTTTGGAAGATCAGAAGGTTTAGCCAACATTCTAACAGATGTCACATTTTGTTCCTTCTGTGGATGGGAAGCATACATCACTCCATCTGAACTTGAATCACCAATAGAAATAATTTCACATGATTTGTCCAGCTCCCTTTCCTTATTTGCTGACACAAAGCTTTGACGAGCTTTACCCCAGCGAGTATTCTTGTTTACTTTACTATGATCTTTCAGACTGCTGTGTCCAGGTTCAGCAGAAGTTATATGAGATTCTTCAGACAATGAGTATGAAGATCCAAGTTCAGCAAGATGTTCTGTATTTAACAGGAAACGATGCCCATGGGGGCATTCATGCTCAAATCCAACATATATTATTACATGCTTCAAAAAAGAATGAAAGTTTATTCTTTCACTATCATTCACATATACAGGAACTACATTGCTACCTATCTGCAAAAAGGGGTCACCTTCCCTGCAGTTATTAGCATTATTGCTATCAAGTGGTCCCTGAACAAGGGACATATCTAAGGATTTCTGAGACACCTCATGATCAACAGCAGCATTGACACGTTCCATACTCTGACTACTTGTCCTACTTTGATTCATACCCTTATCAGAACCTGATGTTGGCAATTTCCTCTGCTGAAGAGGGGGAAATCCTGAATCACCAGCAACTGATCCAGCAACGACCTCAGAAAAAGGTTTTCTCATTTTGACATTGGGAAGACCTCTACCAAAACTTATTTTTTTATCATCAGATTTCATATTATCTAAAGATGTTCTTCGGTCATCCACTTCATTCTGTATAGCAGGGTAGGACTGTACAATGCCAGTTGTCTTGGAATCTGGAATAAATTCAACCACTGGCGGCCTAGTCATAGAACCTTGCTTAACTATACTCTCTGTTGAACCATTTGGCACTTTCTGTTTCTCTGGATATATAGTCCATTTGAGAAGAAATTTTTGAGTGGCACAGAATCCACTTTGAAATAAGCCTTTAGAAGGTTCATAGTATCTTGCATCCCCAATCCGAAGCAAACTCCAAGAGGATGACTGAATAGGCTCTGTGACCCTGATTTCTGGAAGTTTGAGTGCGGGAAGTAGCTTATCACAGTCAGAGAAGCAACTAGCATCAGCTGATTCAAAGTCAAACAGATCAGGACATAATTGTCGTGATCGGCCACAAGCACAGGCACGAAGGAAAAAGTACCCACTGGAATGTGTCTTTAATGAATCAGATAAATCTGAATTACCAGTCTCAACACCATGTCGTTGGTGCATGCACGGCTTGCCTGTTAAACTAATAGCATCACATAATTGCCTCCCATTTTCCCAAATTAAAGTGCATTCCTGTTCTAACTTTTTTGCAAAATGTTGCACAGCAGGTCCTTTGACCATTGAGTAAAATGCATTCAAAGCATTATGCAAATGGGTTTCATGTTTTGAAGTAGGATAACAATCAGGCAAATCTTTCAAATAAATCTCCTTTGCAGCTGGAATGGCTCTTTGGCACCATGAAGTTGAAAACTTTGTAATGAGCCCTTCACCACTATGCAACCGAGATAATGTGACATCTAGAGGATCTGTAACCTTTGAAGATCCATCAGCTGTAGGTAAAACCGTGTTCCTTGGACGGGCTCTTCTTTTGATAGTTTCACATTCATCCAAGCAACAGCCTTTTGCACAGAGAATTTTACTCAAAATATGATGACTGGAAGATAACCAGACTTCAAAATTTGGAAGATCAGGAGTGGTAAATGTTTTCCCTGATGCAGCAGAGGCAGCCGCTGCAGCCGCTGCAACAGCAACCATACCAACACCAGCAGCTGAGCCACTATTGGTATTAACCAGCCCTCCTCTCCCTCTTAAAATATCAGACTGCCTGTAGATGAACTCTTTCACAGATATAATATCCTCTTTGCTAGCACTTTGACTATGGCTTTCCAGCAGCAGGGAATCAGAGTTTGTTTTCCCATTCAGGAAATCTTCAACAAGTCCAGTGGCAAACTCAAGAGATTCACCTCTTTGATTTGAAAATTGATCTAGCAAAACAACTGCCTTTGATGCATCAAGTGAAAATAAAGGAGCAGAAGTTGAACTACCTCCAGTTCTCATGCTAGAATAACTTGATTCAGAACCTGATAGTATACGGCATTTCTTAATCAGAAATCGAATTTGAGCTTCAAGGGAAGACTGTAGTTTTCTCCTGAATCCACATTCAGATCGACTTGCAGGGCGTGCCAGCACAACTACCGAACCAGAACCTTTAGCAGGCAAGTTTGTCTTGGCTACGCCACTCAAATTAGAAGACTGATTAAGTGAGAAGGAATCTGAAGAGTCCTCCCCATTACTGTTAGGATTTGGTAAATTGGAGAATTCATCAATGAAAACAAACAATGTAACAGGTATGCATTGTCCTGGAAACAAAGAAGTATAAGAACCTAGACCAGACATGAGAGAAATGGCTGAGGCATTGCGGCCTGAAATAACACCACCTCTACCTGGAGAAGAATTGTTTGCTGAAGTGCTGGTTCGCGAAAATGATGAGGAATATGGTCTACAGGACATGTTCGTTGTAGTCTGGGATCTTACAATTGGAAACATAGCATGCTTGGCTGCTTGTAGCACACGAAAGTTACTCAAAATCTTGGTACCAAAGTGTGATCCCTCCTGAATATATATTAAAACATGGCAAACCTGCATTTCTAGGTTGTCAATTACACCTAGTATATACAAATTTCTTGTTGAAAGAGCACTAAACATGCACTGAGCTATATATTAAGAACCTAAAATACTAAGAGTTTCTAACCCATCACACCCAATAGGACAATCGTGTCTTCTTTCTGTAACTGATCTTCTGATATTAAAATGTAATACTTCCTCATAACAAACAAGTTGACAGACAACATAAGGAATAAGCAAGATTTATTCGTACAGTAAGCTTTGAAACTAAATAAATCAAGTGAGTTATCACCATCTTATTGCAGTCAAATCAAATAATTCTTAAGCCTGATTCTGTTGAGATGATTCACTATAAGCATAAGCATTTGTTTTGCTTATCCCCAATTTATTTCTGGTCTTAATTCCTCCATGATTTTGCTACTTGAGACTTCTTACTCTTTGCACAGCAGCATTTTTGCATCGTCAAATTGCATATAGTTAGAATAACTGAGAGACTGAAACCACCCTACCTCAACTTTATTTTCATCAAGTATTTTCTGGTGATACAGTACATTCAACTCTACAGTTCACCCCTCTTCATAATAAGCATTGTAAGATATGACAGACACAAAAATTTGATTGTTATGCTTCAAACCGTAATTTTAAATTTAGATTAATATAAAAACATATAATTGCTCATCCACATAGATGCAGTTTTCGCATCGTCAAATTGGATATAGTTAGAATAACTGAGAGACTGAAACCACCCTACCTCAACTTTATTTTCATCAAGTATTTTCTGGTGATACAGTACATTCAACTCTACAGTTCACCCCTCTTCATAATAAGCATTGTAAGATATGACAGACACAAAAATTTGATTGTTATGCTTCAAACTGTAATTTTAAATTTAGATTAATATAAAAACATATAATTGCTCATCCACATAGATGCAGTTTTCGCATCGTCAAATTGCATATAGTTAGAATAACTGAGAGACTGAAACCACCCTACCTCAACTTTATTTTCATCAAGTATTTTCTGGTGATACAGTACATTCAACTCTACAGTTCACCCCTCTTCATAATAAGCATTGTAAGATATGAAAGACACAAAAATTTGATTGTTATGCTTCAAACCGTAATTTTAAATTTAGATTAATATAAAAACATATAATTGCTCATCCACATAGATGCAGCTCAATGAAAGAACTGCATCTATGTGGATGAGCAATGATATGTTTTGAAATTCGATCTTACTGGACTCAGCTTATCCTTTATTACATAAAAGAGATTGACTCCGCAGATCTTGCTAGATTTAATGTAAGACCCTCTTGACTCGTAATTTCTATGTATATGAACTTCTTCACCTAATCACATTTTAGATCAACACCAACCTCAAAAGTTGTTTGATATGTTATCCATGTCAGTTCCTTGAGATGACAACTTTAATCAACACTCCAGAACTTTAGTTATCATACTCTTAAGTAACGCTAATCAAAAGTCGAAGATTGAGCTCCTGATATCTTAATAGATCCATATGATACCTAGATAAAATCAGACTTATAAAGCCAAGAACATGCCATGTAAGAATGACTTACAGAGAACATAAAAAGCATTCCCTGGAGGTCTCCGAACTCGTGCTCTTCCACCACGGAATCAAATCCCGAAGACGGCTCAGAAAAGCCGTCAATGGCCGGGCACCTAGTGGAACAGAATTGCAAATATAATATCCCCTTTTCGTCATCATGGTAATAACTAATTCTCCTCCACTTAAACCAGTCTCTGGCTTCCTCTTCGTCAACGAATAATCGTTTATCAAGATTGCCCGAGCCGAACACATTGAAGTCGATAACTCGGTTAATGAGCTGGGTGGAATCATCGGGTCTCCGGGAAATGAAGCCAACAACCACCACACCATCGGAAGAGCGAGATAGTGATGGGGAAGCAGAGGAGGAGGAGGAAGGTGTTGCAGAAGAGGAGGAAGAATGATCTGAGGAGGGAATGGGGTTGGGGAGAGGGGGAGGCGGAGGTAGAGAAGGAGAAGAAGTGGTGGGAGGGTTGGGAGAAGGAGGAGGGCGTATGAGGACTCGAACTTGGGAGGGTTTTGGTGCGTCCATGAGCACTGAGGAGATAAATGAGGTCTTTCAGTTCGCGTCAGGTCTGAATCACCAAACCTCAGCGCTCTCCCCGTTAAAGCAGCGACAACCCCCTATTGAGTAAATAAATGAGCAGCAAAACAATTTTTTATCGTAATTTTTTTTAATTTAATTATTTGAAGCAGGATAACTTAATTCCTAAAATATACCTTATTTTTTTAATTTTATATAAAATTTTATTTTAATCATTTAATTTTGTAAAATATAATTTCAGTTCCTTTAACTCTAGGACCATAAATTTTTACATGAAACTTTTATGTATTAACAAAAGTTTAATTTTTTTAAAAAATAACAATAATTAATATAAAAATAGTCATTTAAAATTAATAGCGTTAGAGTTAAAAAACTGAAAAAATATTTTATAAAATTAAATAACTAAAATAAAATTTTATATAAAATAAAAGGATCAAAAATATATTTTAACCTATCTCATTTGTTATGAAAAATGGTTAAACTGGCAGTATAATACCGTTTATGGGTCTTTAATAAAAATTATTAAATTCCAATGTATAGAAAAAGTTATAGTTTTGAAACTCATGGCTTTTTTAATGAGGTCAAACATACAGGTAGCATTTTGAATGGACTTTTTTAGACTTGGATTTAAATTCAAAATCTTATATTTAAAATACTTAGGAATATAAAAAAATCACTCCAATAATAATCAAATATCTCTACTACATAACCCAAGTAATTTCTACATAGAGGTGTTCATGGAGCCTAGTTGCCCAAGATTCTTACCCAAACTCGATGAAATTTTGCCTAGCCTAACCCTTAAAAAAGCAGCCTGACATGATTTGGGTATGTTCAGGTAAGGCCAGGCAATGGGCAAGATATGCTACCCTACTAAAGATATATGTTTTATAGATATTTTAAATTCTTTAAGGTTTTGAATCTTACTAAAGAGTAAGGTAGGATTATACTTTTTATTTTTAGGTTAACTTTTTGTGTCCACACTCTCTTAGCCCTAGTCATTACTCTCTAGTTTCTATACTCTCCCCTCTCAACCTTGATGCCTCACTTGTTCTCATCTTCGCTATGATTGTTGTCATTCTCCTTACACACATTATCGTCGCCATCATTCTCCTCTCTCCCTTCTTCCTTTTGCATATTGCTCCCAGTCATTCTCCTCGCCATTAGTCTCTACTTTTCGTAAGAGACAATGCTGACGACGTCAACTCTACCTTTGCATGTTGCTCGATTGTATTTGTATGTTTACTAATAATTTTTTAAGAGATATGAGCTTTAGCATGCAAATGAAGTTTGATAAGTATTAGGGTCAAGCAGGTAATATGAATCTATTGTTGATTATGGCTATAATTTTGAACCTCGATATAAATTAGTTTATATAAATCATATGTTTGAACTCCTTTTCATTGACCTTAAAGAATGTGTAGTTATGAAGGATAAGTTCAAAACTTATTTGTATCAATTGCTTGAAGAGTACTCTATAGGGGTTTCTATTGAATTAGGGTCTACCTATTCAAGTAATGAATTTACAAGTTCATTAGCCCGCTCTTGATGCTGGTGATCATATTGATGATCTAGGTGTAACGTGGTTAGAGTCTTTAAAACAAAGAACTTCAATGGATCCACAAAATAAGTTAGATGGATATTTTACAAATGATTCAAGAGATGAGATCCCATCATCTCATTATAGGTTTGACATATTATCATGGTAGAGAGGAAAATTTGAGAAATATAAACTTATCTCCCACATGGCATAAGATATATTGGCTATGTCAGTTTCTACAATGGCTTCTAAGTTTGCATCTAGTACTAATGGATGTGTAGTTGATCATTATAAGAGCTTCTTATCTCTTAAAATGACAAAAGCACTAATTTGTGGGCAAAATTGGTTGCAAAGTGGCCAATCTCTCTTTAAGTTGTTGACAAGCTTTGTGAGTTTAATAACTTTGATGACATAGAACATATCATTTAGCTTGCAAGTAATATTTTTATCTAAAGTTTAATCATTCTATCTCTCTTACACACATCTTACTTTGTTATCTATATTAATGTAATTGATATTTTTTAGATGCAATGCTTAGAAGGGAGAGTGCAACTACTAGTGTTGATTGAAAGGTTTTATTTACAAGTAGAATTCTTGCTGCATTTATTTGTTTTTAGTTTGTTTCTGTGATATGTTAATTTATATTTGTTTTTTGTTTTTCCCCTATATATGCTCCACCCTTTTATAAACTTATATGTTGCCTTATTGGAGTTAGAAGTTATTTTTGAAATATGTTGTTTTAATGTTTTTAATAGATTCTAGATGTTCAATGTTATTTTGGGTTGAATTATGGATTATGGATATTGTGCTGTCCTAACATGTATGTTCAATGTGGATTTATGAGCATGGATGCTAATCATGTTATATTTTGAATTTATGGATTCTAAATATTTATAGATATTGTGGTGTCTTAAGATTCACAAGACTAGAGACTAAATGTGTGGCAGATTATGTGCCTGATGTATCTTTTTAAGGACGTGTAGTTAATTTTTAAGTCTCATTATCATTCATTGCTTTATTTTTATTATTTGATATTATATATTTTTATAAAGATTAATATACTTATTTTTCTTTCTTTATGTTTATATATTTGATGTCATCTTTATTTTATTTTTTATTCCTCCATTAAATTAATACTATATATATACATATTATACAATAAAGAATTATCCATCTTGGGTGCTAGACGTTGAAATTTACCTAGACGCCAAAGGTCTAAGACAAGCAATTTTACCTGGAAATGAAGCAAGTAGTCAAAATAAGGTTAAGGTAATCATATTCCTTCATCATCGTCTTCATAAAGGGTTAAAAGCTAAGTATCTAATGATAAAAGATCCACTAGAATTGTAGAATAATTTGAAAGAAAGGTATGACCACCAGAAAGGTAATCATACCTAAAGTTTGTTATGAATGGATACAAGTGAGCTTGTGAGATTTTAAAATTGTAAATGAACATGATTCGGCAGTTTTTAAAATAAATTATCAGTTGAAATTATGTGGTGAGAAAATAAATGATAAGAACTTATTAGAGAAGATATTTTCAACTTTTCACGCTTTAAATGTGCTCCTATAACGGTAATACTCTGATAAAGGTTTTAAAAAGTATTTTGAATTAATTTCATGTCTTCTTGTGGCTAAACAAAATAAAGAACTATTGATAAAAAATCATAAAATCTATTTTACTGGATTAGCTCCATTCCTTAAAGCAAATGTGACTATATGTGGTAATTACTATGATCGTAATTATGATAGCAATCACAACTGTAGGCATGGTCATAGCAGGGGACATGCTAATTACCATTATCATGACGATGGTGGTACTAATTACAATCCTAATACCTACCAAAAGAAGAAAAATAATGAAGGGCATAAAAGGAATAAGAGTAGTCCTTCAAAAACTATTAAAAATTAATGCTATTTGTGTGGTATGGAGGGGCATTGGTTACGTACCTATTGTACGCCCAACCATTTTGCAAAGCTTTATTAAGCCTCCATCAAAAGGAGTCCAAATAATGTGGAAGAAAATTTTACTTTTCAAAACGCTAATATTGAGGCAAATCTTGTATACAAAAATGATGATATCAATGAGTTGAACAATATTAATGACCTTAATGCTATGACACATTTGAAAATGGCTGATTTCTTTAGCAATTAGGATTAGATAAGTTTGATTGAAAAATAATTAAAACAATTTGGATCATGTTTTTGAATCATGTTTCATTTTTGTTTCCATTTAGCTTTCTTGTTTTCTTATAATAAATGTATTATCACTTGGAATAAATTTCATTAAGTATTCATTTTAATACACTTTCTTTCTTTATTGAAGGATATGGAGATTTTCCTTTCTTTCATTGGACACAATATTGAAGATATATATCTTGTAGATAGTGCTACAATGCATATCACATTGAAAGATAAAAAATATTTTACTTATTTAACAATAAGGAATGGAAGCATCAATACTATAGTAAGTAACACTAAATTACTTGATGGCTTTGAGAGAGCAATTATAGTATAATCCAACAAAACAAAATTTATTATAAGTGATGCATTATATTCATCTAAATCTCAAAAAATTTATTAAGTTTTAAAGATATCTTCCAAAATGGGTATTATATTGAGACTACAAATGAGAAAAATGTTGAATATCCGCATATTATATTTTAGATCTAGAAAGAAATGTATTTTAAAAAAGTTATCCATGTTATCTTTTGATTTGTACTATACAAATATTAGTACAATTGGAATAAATGCAATAGTCAACAAGAAGTTTACCAATCAAAATACATTTATCATTTAACATGACTAGTTAGGCTATCTCAGGTCAAATGTGATGTCAAAAATTATTGAAAATTTACATGGACATCCATTGAAAAATCAAAAGAATTTTCAATTTAAGAATTTTTTGTATGCTACTTGTTCTTAAGGAAAATTAACTAGAAGAACTTTAATTACAAATGGGAACTGAATCCCTTGATTTTCTTGAACTTAACCAAGGGAATATATATGGACCTATTCATCTACTATGTGGACCATTTAGATGTTTTATGATTTTAATAAATGCATTTACGAGATGGTCATATATATGTTTGTTATCTATATGTAATTTAGCATTTGCTAGATTACTTGCTCAAATAATTCCATTGATAGCACAGTTTCTAAATTATGCAATTAAGACAATTTGTCTTGATAATGCAAATGACTTTTCATCATAAATTTTTTATGATTATTAAATATCAATTGGAATAACAATTGAAAAATCTATTGCTCATGTTCATACTTAAAATGGTATAGCAGAATCATTTATTAAGCACCTCCAATTAATGGCTAGACCAATACTCTTGAGAACAAAACTTCTTGTTTTAGCATAGGGACATGTGATTTTTTAGGCAATAGCACTTGTGTGCATTAGGCCAACAAGTCATTGTAAATTTTTTCCATTACAATTGGCTTTTGGTCAGGAGTCAAATATTTCTCATCTTAGAATTTTTGAATATCTAGTATTTGTTCCTTTACTTTACCACACCACACAAAGATGGGACTTCAAAGAAAGTTGGAGCATATGTTGGTTTTAAATCTTTCTTTGTAGTCAAATATCTAGAACCATTAATTGAAAATTTATTCATAGCACGTTTTGATGATTGCCATCTTGATGAAACAATTTTCTCAATAGTAAGGAGAGAAAATAGGCAACTGGACTAAGAAATTACATATAATGTATTATCATTATCTTATATAGATTCTCGTATAAAAACAATGTAAACTTGAAGTTAGAAAATAAGTCATCTGCAAAATATTGTAAACTAATTGTTAGATGCATTTACTGACCTTAAAAGAATTACCAAGTCTCATGTTTGAATAAAAAATATTCCTATTAAAATTGATGTCCCAGTATGACAATTAGAAAGTGTAAATAAATCTAAGCCATGTTTGAGGTGTGGTAGACTAATTAGTTTCAAAAATAAAAACCATAAAAGGAAGAAAGGAGCACAAAATAAGGGCATCATGCATAAAAATGACATAATTGAGTAGCTAGTATTTTAGAAGAGTACAGAGACATAAATAATCAAAAGACTCCAAAAAGATTTAGGTACCTAAAGATAATAAAGAGATCTCGATGAGTTATGTTATTGTGGAAAAAAGATGGAACTAAAAAATATAGTTGTCGATGATATATTTTTATATAATGTTGCTATAGAAATAAAGAATTAAAATGAGGATTTAGAACCAAAATCAATTAAAGAATGCAAACATGGAAATGATTGATCAAAATGAAAAGAAGCAATTCAAGCAGAGTTAAATTGACTTTTAAAATGTGAAGTTTTGGACTTGTAATTCGAATACTTAATGATGTAGAGCCAGTTGGATATACATGGGTATTTGTGTGAAAGCAAAATAAAAAAAAAAAGAAGTCATTAGATAAAAAGCACGATTAGTAGTACAAGAATTTCACAAAAACCTAGCATTGATTATGAGGAGACATATGGTAGATGCAAACACTTTAAGATATCTAATTAATTTGGCAATACATAGAAAATCTAATATGCACCTAATGGATATTATTATAATCTATTTATATGGCTCTTTAAACACATAAATTTATATGAAAATCCCTAAAGGATTTAAATTACTAGAAACATGTAAAGATTCTCGAGAAAACTATGTGTTTGCATCCAAATTGTGAATTTTGAAGCTCAGGCTCAACTCAATTTAATTGGCTTTAAAATAATTAAAGAAAATATTTATGAAGCCTTAGTTATTAAGTCAAGACCATCCGCAATTCACCTATAAAGAGTGGCCATGATAAAGGAAGTGCTTCCTAAATTTAAAGAAATTGTCGATCATAGGGCTTGGGCATCACGCCAAGATCATCTATAAATAAAGAAGCCCTCTCTTAACAATAGGTATCAGATCAACAAACTACCAGTCTCAGACTCTATGTCTACTACTTTATTTTATTTTCTTTTTATCATGTAATTTTAATCTTTATTTTTCTATTATACGGTTAGCATAACCTATTACCTCTTTCTTTAATTAATGCATTTCTACTTCCCTACATTTACATTAATTTTCTTTACTTTACATTCTCCCATCTAAGTGAACTGTGATAAGGGAGCTTGCGTTCCTCGTGTTTAATTAGAAGTCAGGTTCTTCCATCTTTTTGAGACCCATGTCTCTAACACGCCTCACGACACAACCCTTTTTAGTTTTGCCTAACAATTTTTAGCACACCCAATGAGACTCATGTGAAAGAATGCCTAGTACACATAAGGATCAATATGTTGTTAGAAAGAATAGACTAAGTCTTACAACTCAAAAAACTTGGCTGCACATGTAGAACATGAAGTATGAGCTAATGAGAGGCAAATAGCCTTATTGCAAACTCTGAAAGATGGGCTAAGGAACATCTCTGTTATGCTATCTAAATCATCACAGGAGCAAGCTCCAATTGGCTCGTACCTTCAGAGAATAGATGAACTCGAGGGTCAGTCTCCCAAAGTGCCCTTTGACCAGAAGATTAATAATAAGGACTGTTATAGCATCCTTCAAAGGATAAATAGCAGGCCTGTTCAGCCATAAGGGCAAAAGCCATTGGAGTCAGCCCTAGAGGGGCTGGAGTCACAAGAGCTAAAGTCATCGAGGATAGAGCCATCAAGGCTAGTATCATAGGGGCCCAGCCACAGGGGGCAGAGCCATTGGGGCTAGAGCCACAAGGGCCAACACCATCACGGCCAGAGCCATTAGAGCTAGAACCACAGGAGTTGGATTCGCAAGGGCCAGAGCTATTAGGACTAACACTATTAGGGTCACAACCACAGGAGTTAGCACCACAAGGGCTAAGTTATAGGGGTCGCAGTCACAGGGGCTAAAGTCATAAAAGTGAGCTTTACAAGGGCCCTTTCCACAATAGCTCTCTCCCAAAGGGCTTTTTCCACAAGGGCAAAAGTCACAAAGTCAATCCCTGCAGCAACTAGGTTTTATAGAACTAATCCTTAAAGTTTAAAAAACTTAAAGGGCTAATTCTAAAACTAGCTTTTGATATTCCAAATCTTGAGAAACTTTATTCTAAGCTAGATCACGTGGTCCTTAATTCTCACTTATAAGGGTATCCTTTAAGAAAAGTATCGGATCAACCATCAATTAGAATGAGAATGAGTCAGTCCTCCAAGACATGTTCATACAAAATTGACCTACGAAGGCTCTAGCTAATTTGTATGCGGGGGCCATTATTTGCATTTAAATTGTAAATTTAAAGGCCTAGGTTCAATTCAATTTAATTGGCTTTAAAATAATTAAGGAAAATATTTATGAAGCCTTAGTCACTAAATCAAGACGATCCATACTCTACTCATAATGAGTGACTATGATAGAGAAAGTGCTTTCTAAATTCAAGGAAATTGGTGATCATGGGGCTTAGGCACCAAGCCATGATCCTCTATAAATAAAGGAGCCCTCTCTCAATAATGGGCATCAACATTAACAAGCTATCAGTCTCAGACTTCACATCTACTACTTTATTTTATTTTTCCTTTCATCATGTAGTCTTAGTCTTCATTTTTTTATTGTACAGCTTGCATAGCCCACCAATTCTTTCTTTAATTAATGTATCTTTACTTCCCTGCATTTACATTAATTTTCTTTATTTCACATTCTCACATCCAAGTGAATTGTGGTAAGGGAGCTTAGGTTCCTCATGTTTAATTAAAAGTCAAGTTCTTCCATCCTTTTGAAACCCCGCGTCTTTAGCATGCCTCACAACACAACCCTTTATTTTTGCCTAACAATATGCAATTCGTTTGCATAAATTTTGGCATGGATTGAAACAATTTAGAAGAATATGGTATAACCATTTCAATGAATATTTGTTGAATGGAGGTTATAAAAATGATTCAACCTCTCCATGTATTTTTATAAAAAGAAATGGATTGGAGTTCGTTATAATTGTTGTTTATGTGGATGCTTTGAATATAATTGAAACTTTAGAAGAGCTTAAAGATTTAGTTGATTGCTTAAATAAAGAATTTGAAATGAAAGATTTTGGAAGAATAAAATTTTACCTCGGTTTACAAACTGATCACTTAACAAATGAAATTTTTCTTCATCAATTAGCTTGTATTGAAAAAAAGATTGAAGTAATTTTACATGGACGAAGCACATTCATTAACTATTTCGATGATTGTAAGATCTGTTAATAAGAAAAAAGATCCTTTTCGCCCTTAAGAAAAAGATGAAGAACTTGTTGATCCTTAAATACCATCTTAATATCATAAGTACACTAATGTATTCTACTAATTCAACAAGATTTGATATTGCATTTGCTATAAATTTATTAGCAAGATTTAGTTTTTCCCCAACAAAAAGGTATTAGAATGGAGCTAAAACTTATATCGATATCTCCAAGGGATAATTTATAAGATATTATTTTTTATATAAATGAATTTGAATCACAATTTATTAGTTATGTAAATGCAAAATTTCAATCAGATCCACATAAAGGTGTATCACAAACTATATATTTGTTTACTTGTGAGGATACAACAATATCTTGGCATTCAACAAAATAAACTTTAGTTGTTACCTCATCAAATCATACAAAAATAATTGCAACTCATGAGATAAGTAGATAATGTATTTGGTTAAGGTTAAAGAACCATCATATCCAAAAAATGTGTGGTTTATTATTAGAAAAAAAGATTCAAACAATATTATATGAAGATAATATAGCGTGCAAAGCTCAATTGAAAGAAGGATACATTAAAGGAGATAGAATAAACCATATTTTTCTAAAATTCTTTTTTACTTATGACCTTTTGAAGAGAGGTGGTATATAGATGTTTAGTAAATTCACTCATGTGATAATCTTATAGATTTGTTTATTAAGACACTGCTAACTTTGACATTTGATAAGTTAATGTATAATATTGGAATGTGAAAATTCAAAGACACAAAGTGATGGTGTCACTAAGGAGAGTGAAATGATATTCTTGCTAAGGGCAGACAATAGGGAGTAAATATTATATTGTACTCTTTTATCCTTCCTAAAGTTTTTATCCCATTGAATTTTTCAGAAAAAAGTTTTTAATGAGACAATTTTAATGAGTTTTTTAAAATATTGTGTGATCTTTTTCCTTCACTAAATTTTTATTCCAATAGGTTTTTTCTAGTAACCTTTTAATAAGGCATATTGTTTGTTATAGACATTTAAGGGGAGCATTATAAATATCATGTTATAAATACTTATAACTCATAACTTTTAAGATTTCTTTATCTTTAATGTCTTAATGAATGTCATGGAAGGATTTTGTTATTGTTAATATCTTATGAACTTTAAAGGCTACATAATGTACCATTATATGCTTATTTATATCTTTGTAAAATCAAGATAAGATTTGAATAGTTGGAGGATTATAAATAGAAATCATGTTCAAAACAGTGAATGAGAATCCTCTTCTTTTGTTTTTTCTTCCATTTCTTCTATTGTCTTCTTCTTGTTTATTTTTGGCTCTTCATATTAATTATATTTTATAACAAATATTTAAAATTCTAAATGAATTGTGAGAAAAGGGGAAAAAAGCCTAAACCCTATTGGTCATTCTCATTTTGGATGTAAATAAAAGAAAAATATATCTTTTGATCTTTGCAGTTTGTTTTTATTTTGTTGTAAATCTTTGTACTTTTTTTAATATTTGAGTTCTTACACTTTCATTTTTTAATGTTTTACGTTTATCAAAGGTCTTTACACTTTGTTTATTTAAAAACCTAGAATATTAAAAAAAAATAAAAGTGTAAGAATTCAAAACATTAAAAAAAATAAAAATTTATAATAAAATATGAATAAAATATAAGGATTAAAATATATTTTTTTTAAATAAAATATGGAAAAGTCGAGGGGTATCCTTATAAATTTGACCAATTACGACAAACAGGGAGGCCTAAAGCGGACATAGGTCGATGATATCGGAATTTCATAGCACAGCCACCATTGAGACTCGATACTGCGAGCACATTATCTCTTAGCGTCTCCGCTCTCCTTGATGCAAGCTGCATTGCCTACCATGGCGGCCCTCACTGTTCTGTCGGCTTTGCCACTCCAACCTCAACTTTCTCTGTTCGAAAATCACAACGCATCTCTTCAATCTACCTTCCATGGCGTCTCCCTCAAGCTCAAGCCATCTCCTCACTCCTCATCCCTTGCCGCCGCCCCCTCTAAGCCTCTCGTCGTCGCCGCCACCACCAAGAAAGCCGTCGCTGTCCTCAAAGGCAATTCCGCCGTCGAAGGTGTCGTGACGTTGACCCAAGAAGACAATGGTCTGTTCTCTCCTCTTCCGAGGGCCTCTTCCTAATCCTAGATCGTTTTAGAGCAGTGTTTTTGAAGTTTATAGTTTTTTAGGCTTATTGCTTAATCAGTGGAGATGCAGGACTTGAAATGCTATTAGGAACTCCTCAGTTGTTTTTGGGAGATTTTGACGAGACGATTCCTCTTTTTTGATATATAAACAATAGAGAGCCCGTTACCATGCTCTACAAATCGGTACGATGGAAAACAAAATGAAGTAAATTTAGCCAAAAAGAAATTAAGAAAGGATTGGCATTAAGTAATATATCGAGTTTGTGGGAATTCCTGCTCATGCATTTCATTCCGAAACTTACGGTTTGGTGAACAATTGTAATCGTCAAACACGAGAGTCTAGTACTCCTGTACTTTGGTTCGTTCGCTGTTACAAATGAAGACCGTCAAATCTGCCAAGTCAAGTATTTCTACATAGATTATGTTGAGTAGTTTTCGTTCCGTCTAAATTTTAGTATTTATCTGTTTCAATACTTCACCATCTCTTCCTCTGTAGCTGAAAGCTTCTAAATGGAGCAGAAGTTAAATACCTCTGCGTGATGTGTAGGCCCAACAACAGTTAATGTCCGAGTTACTGGCCTTACTCCAGGGCCTCATGGTTTTCATCTAGTGAGTCTTTTCTGATTTTGCAAATTTGGTCCTTCTTCAGAATACTTTCCTAAACTGTGCTACTTGTTTCTCTTGCAGCACGAGTATGGTGATACCACAAATGGATGTATTTCAACGGGTAAAGCTTGACCTCTTTTTCTTAAGCTCGCAGTTTTTCTTTTCTTTAATTGTTTTGCTGATAAGATCATGATTTTTGCTTCTCTAATGGCATATATATAGGAGCACATTTTAACCCTAAAAATATGACACACGGTGCTCCTGAGGATGAAATCCGTCATGCGGGTGACCTGGGAAACATAGTTGCTAATGCTGATGGTAAATACATTTCTGTCTTCTTTTTCTTCTTCTATTTTGAATTGTTACTATGTTTGTTTACCATTTCGTCTCGTTTGCATCATAGGAATCGCAGAGGCAACCATCACAGATAATCAGGTGCTCTTTCTATTTAAATATGTCTTCTTGTGTGTTCTACAGCCTTGGTCTTAAAAGTGTGTGATTGAGTTCCAAATCATAATGTTAGGAACTGCTGTAATTCTCCTTGGTTGTAGCTAATTTTGTGCATGAAACATACAGATACCACTTAGTGGCCCCAATTCAGTTGTTGGAAGGGCCTTTGTGGTTCACGAGCTTGAAGACGATCTTGGGAAAGGTTAGTTTCCTCCTCCTCTTTTTTCTCTGGGCTTACAAATTCTGCTGTAGAGGAAATTATTGTTACCAACTCCAGCACTACCGTCTTAAAGTAGATTAACGGACAATGAAAATGCAACATGATAATATATTAATCCTCGCATTGCTATCACAAGCTTTTGGTAAAGTAAACAAATGCATGGCACTTTCTAGCAAATTGAAGAAGTGAGAATATTTAAAAATAATAATAATAATAATAATGTTGAAGGAGTGAGTATTATTGTTTGTGCTCAAATGTGCACCTTAATCCTGTACTACTACTTATAATGAGTTAATCATAACTGAAGCATTTTTTTCACTTTAGAGTCATTTACACTTTTTCGTTTTTGAATAAAAGGGTATGGTTAAAACATACAAATACAAAAAGGAGGAACAGAGGAACTTGTACCCCTCGTTTTAGTCGTTTACCAAACACTCTGATTAGTCGTTTACATTTACTTTTGTTACTTGTAGGTGGACATGAACTTAGTTTGACCACTGGAAATGCTGGTGGAAGATTGGCATGTGGTAAGAAAGATATGAATTAATACTGTTAACCCTTTTCAAATTCTTAAATTCGTCCGTTCAAATAGAAGCTTGTCATTTGCTTCGTTTGTGGCTTTGTTGTTCTTAGCTGAATGGTACATAATTTTGGTCTAATGCCTGAGAAGCTTGAATACTCGGTTCTCTTTGTCAGTGCAGTGGGCACTCACATTTCCTTAGGCCATCGACGCTATAATAAATGTCATGGTTATATGATATGAAATATGAATTAATATTGCGGTATACTTGCTTGTCTGCAGGCGTGGTCGGTTTGACTCCAGTTTAAATGCAAAACTGAGCAAGAAGCAGTCGGGGCATTTTATGGTATGTTTGCTTATTAGCCACACATGTATTGTAGACTATATATGGGGCATGGTGTGCTCATGAAGCCGAGTGTGAAATTGAATCGCGAAACATATTGGTCCATTGTCAGATTGTTATGATGTTTTTTGTGTGTCCTCCGTAATAAGATTGACTTCTCATGCAGTCCTTGTTGGCTGCCTTTGGATGGATTTAAAGTTTAAATCCTGATAATCATATCAACATTTAACATCACCTGATGTCTAGGCTGGGACGAAGGCTTCCTAGTTCGTAGCTCATGCCGCTTCTTGCTAAAAGCAGGGAGTTACCTGAACGCCGCGAGAATATTTTTTAACATGTTAAAAGTAAATGCAAGACTAGTGGGCTGGCTTTCCGTAAATGAATGGGCAATTAAGTTTAGTGGGCTGGCTTTTTTGGACTGGAGTCCCTGGATAAAGTTGTCACATTTCAACTCATAACTTTAAGGTTTAAGATTTTGGAATATATATATATATATATATATCTCTATATAAAGATTATAGATTTTTCTTTTTTATTTTATATTGGTTGTTAAGGCCAATTTTATTTAATGTGGGATTTCTCGTCTCTGTTTAAGTCTAATCACACTTGAATAACTTAAGAATTTTCTTCTCATTTTTAAATCGTTACCTTTGCCCTCAGGACAAACTTCAAGATTAAATTTTTCTTTAAACAATATATTATATTTTACATTTTCTAAAGTTAAGGTATCTTAATTTCTAGATAGCACAATTTTTTTAAAATGTTTATAAGAGGAAGGTAATGAGACAACCAACAAAAGAATTTTATTTTCATCTTCAATTTTGGCATTAATGTTTTCTAAATTCAGAATAATAGAATTAAATTCATTAAGATGAGATTGAATGGGAATACTTTCAACCATAAGAATGATATATAGCCATTCTTGGAGACGATTTTATTTACTAAATTTTTCGTTATATAGAGAAATTTTAGCTTCAACCACAATGAAGCTGTACTTGTCTCATTAATTACTTATAGTAAAACCTCCTTGGATAGGTATAGTTAAATAGCTGAAAAAGCTTTTTCATCCAATTCTTTAAATTGCTCATCGTTCATAGTTATCAACTTTTTATCCTTTTTAAGTATTTCAACCCATTTTGAGTAACAATGGCTTTCATTTGGACTTGCCGAATAACAAAACTAATCTTGTCATCAAGCCCTAAAAAGCAGGAACTTGGTGTTTGAACATTTTTAATATGGGGAGTTAGTGGGTTCACATTTGAGGGGAAGATTATTAAGTTATTCAAGTGTAAATAGACTTAAACAGATGTAAGAAGTCCCACATCAAATAAAACTATATTTAATAACTAATATAAAATAAAAAAAAATTTATAAGTTTGAACCTTATTTTAAGTTAAGACGTTCTTTTACTACTCCTCTTTTTGTTGCTTCCCTCAAAAGATATTAAATCATTTTATTGCCACATGGTTATTGTCAATTTATCGTGGCACTTGATAAATACAAAATTTAACTGGTACGGCAAAATGAAAGGGGCATGCGATGATTAAAATAACTTTAATTTAATTAGCTAAGAGGCATTAGTTTTAGTGAAGGGGTTACAATCATTTAAATACAATATTTTAGATTTGAGTTTGTATAAATGTAGGAAAATATCGTTGGGAGAATTACTCCCAATGAGCCTGACGATGGAGTTTGATTCGATGAAATAATTATATTAAAAAGACTTTGATTAAATTAAGGAAAAAAAATTGATCTCTCTCGTGTTCATGCTTGCTTGCTGAGCATTGAATATCAATTTTGGACATATGGCGGCAAGTCAGCAGGAAAGGAAGCGGCGTCGAAAGAGTACTTAAAGGCTTAAAGCATTTCTGCATTGTCCGTTGTGATGCATATGATTCACCACTGGTTTCGGCAGCCACGTCCTTTTCTAGTTAGCAGTTGAACTCAAAAGGAGGGCAACTTGACAGTAATCCATGCACGGCTCCTTTTAACCGTAAAATGAGGATCTCCCGGGGGGATCAAAATCTATACCGTACAGAGCGGAACAAAATCTGATTGTGAGGCATTACAAAAAATGAAGAGCCGGAAAAGAAATAAAAATAACAAGGGATATTCGAGGACGGGGAAAGTGGTTTGGAAGATGGGAAAAGGAAGAAGGGGATTTAATTAGGGGGAGGGAAAAATGGTAAAGTTCATTTTCTGGGTGTGAGGCAGAGAGTGGCCAATAATTAGTGATGCTCACTCAGACCCTGCCTTTTAGCTTACCCGTGACCTCCTTTGTCTTCACTCTTCAGTTTATTTTCTGTTGCTTTCATTCTTCTATGTGCCAATTCCACTCAATTTTGAGTGGCTCTCCGACGTAACCATACCAACAAAAGTTGTCATCACTATAACTAGCACCACACCATTTCCCCCTATTACTGCCACTATTTACTATTAATTACTACTCAGTATCAAAATCTCACCTCTGTTCATGTCTTTATGTATTTTATTCATTAGTGGCTTTGCCTTTTTCTTTTTGTGTGTATGATCGAGAGATTGTGGCTTTTAAGAAAGAGAGAGAATATATTCAGTGATCGATATTCAAATTTCTGCTCTTTGTTGCAGCTTTTATTGGATTATTGACTTAGCTTGCATGGGGCAATTTGGCTTGAAGGGTTCGTGCCTGCCTCTGCCTCAATGGGTGGTGCAAGACAGTCTTTTTTTCTAGTCTCATCTCTGCTGCGTTTTTACTTGACACACTGACAAGGCTACCTCTTGTCTTGCGTAATTCACACTCACACATGTTCATCTTCAATCCAACCGAAAGAGAAGGGAAAATTGGAGAAATATTATTGATATTCCTCAATTGAAATTTTAGTAGCGTCATGTACATAACTCGCTGTCAGGAAAGATGAAACGAGACCGTCACGATCAGTTATGCCGATAAAATGGCCAGAGTCCCAACAAATAATAATAACAATAATAATAATAGAAAACATACATTTTGATTCTCATATTTTGCTATAAGTTGTTGCATTTTTTTTAGTATTTTGAATCCTAATACTTTTATTTTTTAGTATTTTACATTCATATAAAGTCTCTATACTTTGTTTATTTTGATATTTTAAAACTTAGAATACCGAAAAATGAAAGTATAGGGATTCAAAATACTAAAAAAAATATAAGGACTTATAACAAAATATGAACAAAGTGTAAATATTAAAAAGTATGTTTTCTCTAACAACAACAACAACAATGACAAAGAAAATAAAAGGGGGGCAATATCCCAATTGAAATTCCTCCTTAGCAATATGCGTGTATCCACGTTCGACAGCATGTCAAATTTAATTTAAACATTTTTGTTCATCGATCCCATGGATATGTCTAGGCAAAGCCAAAAATTTACAAGACAAAGTCAGAAGTGATGATTCAATCTTTAACACGACTCGCGAACCAAAAAAACAAAGTAGTGATCACAGGTAGTGTTTTAACAAGATAGGAAACCAAAGCAATAGCGTAATTAAATATGGGGGAAGAGATGCCCTCGTCCAAACTCTCTGAAAATACCAGGGTAATATTTTTCTTCACTTCGTTTGCAGCAGAGGAGATCAAGTGATCACACCATATTTTATGTCACCTGTGTATAAATATAAATATAGGTTAGAGATAATATTTATATATACACAAGTCCCAATTGATTAGGAGACGAATTTCAAATGTTGTGAAAGTCAAATGTTGCAGCACACTAACATACCTTGGTGATAGTGTAAATAGCGAGGAGGTGGTGCTTAGCTGCAACGAACCACTTTGTCTTGAACCCCAATATAAAATCCCTGAGCGCGTGTAACATAGATGTATACGATCGAGAGAGGTGGAGTGAGGATTAGGTTTACTAATTTTCTATACATATGGTGGCCTTATTCAACCTGACATTGCACTGATCAAGCAATCCAACCTCATTTCAACTGTTGCACTAGTGCCTGACGAGCATAATTCCCACACGCTTTACCATATATATTATTATCTTCACAAATAATTTCATATATAATTACATTGTTTCAAGTGTTTGACCTTCGCATTTAACTCCAAAGTCTCCCTCTAATAATTGAAAGCAAGACCGAGCTTTTAATTAAAGTATTATATAGATAGCAGCTTGAAAAGCCTCATGTTACTCAAGGCATCTTTCACGAGACAACAGTGTGGTTGTGAGATATGGATAACGTGAAAGTTATGGCTAGGAAGAGACGGTTGGATGACTGAGAGCCCAGGAAAACAAATTTCTAGCTTGAAAGGTATAGATAATAGCAACAAGTTAGAGATGAAACCAACTTGTTTTGTGGTGATGAGTGGCTCACATGTTATGGAGTGAAGTTGGGGTGTTAAGTCCACTTGCTATTTCACTATCTTGCCACTTATATATGCTTCTGGCTTCATGCATTTCCCTTTGATCCAAGAACATCATCAGCTCCACACCCCATTAATTACCTCATACTCCCTTTGTTTTTATTTATTAAAAAACTGTCATTTTTTATTATAAATTTTTTAAATTATCTCTCATAATTTCACCATTTACAGTCATAAAAAAAGTGAGATTAAATAAAATATATTTTAATCCAACTCGTTTATGTTTAGACGTAATTAATATAGTTAACTAATTTTTTATATTATATATTACAGTTTTTTTAATGGAAGGAGTATATTATTCGCTCCTTTATATTATTACTTCATCAAATTGATTTACACCCATATAACTCAATTCACCGAGAAATTTGATTGAAAAAAAAATAATCTTAGGTACTTGTATTTTGTTAGAGTTTTGTTATAGATTCATGTACTTTTTTTTTTATATTTTAGATACTTATATTTTTATTTTTAACATTCTAGATCCTTATAATACCTTTTATGAAGGGATTTAAAATATTTAAAAAAAAAATTTAAAAATTTAAAATATTTAAAAAAAGTGTAAGGACCTGTAACAAAACTCAAACAAAATATAAGGATATAAAATTATGTTTTTTCAATTTGATTTTTTTTTCACAAAAAATCCGGCCGGGTTTATTCATTTCATTTTTCATATGCAAGAAATTATCCAGTCATACATATATATTAAATTGAAAAATATATCACATTTATCATTATTTTAGACTCGTTTTAATTAACATACATAAAAAAAATACCATTTGTGAAAGTTTATAAAGTCCCTGCACCATGCATGATCATGATAAATCTGTACCTGCTATTCCGAGAAAAAAGTGCTCCTTGACAGTTGCGTCCTTATCGTCTAAATACTTACCTGTGCTGGGAAGAATACCATGATATCACATCAGATGTGAGATAAAGTTTTGACCCTTAGATCCTCATTTTTCTTGTAATACCGGTTGATGGTTCTCACTCCTCAGATCTCTCTCTGTTTTTTTTTTTTTAACCCCGTAAAAGTCCCGCGCTTTGTTAACTTTTGTATTGCATTATTTTTGTTCAATAATCAACACCATGCTGATTTTTTAAGAGATATGAATCATTACTTCAGCACTTAAAATTTTATATACTGTTATTAATTGAATTCCAATATTTCATAAAACACATCGTTTTACTGTTTATTATATTTAACTCAATTGGTCTTAGTGAAAATAAGGTCATTGACTCAACTAAATTATTTATAGGACATTATAACTAAATCAATAATATTAATAGTAATAAAACTTTAATAACTCAAAAGTATCACTTAAGAGAAGATAACTTTTTAAATTGTGCTCACATTTTATAAGAAATTAATTTTATAACTGCAAGATGTATAGATACATAATGGATTTTGGAAAAAAAAAAAAAACTTTAGTAACTGAATCGGTGAGATGGTTGCTGACTCAACTTTTTCCATGCCAAAGCATGGAATTGAATTCTAATGTTTCGCTGCGGTGACAATGTGCTGAACTTTTTTACAAATTATTAAAAAGAATAAATGTGAGCAAAAGGAGGGAAAAAGAAACATAAAGTATTTCATTGGAAGTGACGTCTATGAGCAAGAAGTTGAGTTGAGTTATTAATTAAAAAATGCTGCGTGTGAGCGCTTTTGCTGCAAAAGGGCTGCATAGTCACGTTTATTATTTATATATATATATATACAGACTCCACTGATCATAATATATAAAAATAATATGTCATGTTTCTTGGCCTTTAAATTAAAGATGATAAAATAAATGAAGAAAAAGAGAGAAAGCAGTTATATACCAGTGAATTGGAGCCAGAGAGCTAGCTAGCAGGATATGGGAGGGCAAATCGGATCCTCATCAACATTACGTGCCTCACACAACACAACTTGTATGTTCATCACATTTTATTATTTGCTACGCTAAGAATCTTCATACCCATCTCTTCTACTTTTCATTCTAGGAAAAAAAAAAAAATTCACTGTTCAATGAACCTTTCCTCTTACTTGTCTCTCAATTAAAATGTTGCCTCAATTATTGATCACTCCCACATGTATCCTCCAATTTAATTTCCATTAGCCAATGCATTGGGACCAAATTTCCTTCAGTGTCACTTTGTTTTTCCCCCTAATTTGCTCATGTTTTTATTATATTCGTGAGCTATATGTGCATGCATCGATTGACCCAGAAGCGGTAAGGCTCGTTCATGTTTAATTTTGTTTCTCCGCATGGTGACAGATGGATACAACACATGAAGAGATTAAAAAAACATACTGTCGGCTTAGGTATGGCACAACCTTAATTATATGGCTGCTACCACACGTACCATTTCATTATTATAAATTACCAAGTCCTAATTACTCTCATCGTCATCCATCACTTTCCTCAAACAATCTAATTGCCACCATTAATCACAATTTTTCTGGTTGTATATTTTTTCTGCAAGCATTTATCAATTATTTCAGACACGATCAAGCACTAAATGTACATATTTTTATTCTCTGGATGAGTATTCAAACTTTAGTTTACTGCATGATAAAGGACTGGCTTCTTTTGCTAAATCAAACTTTGTTAATGGTTATTATGAGCGCCAAGAGAGCCAAACTTGGGCCATATCAGATAAGGATGATGTTCAGCCATTGATTTCGTGACTCACTTTGTTTGGTTCGTTAGCATGCGCTACATGTAGCTAGCAACGGAAGGAATATAAGGTTAGCGTACACAGATTGATATATACAAAGATTCTAAAACTAAAACGTGACCCAGAGCAAGTTTGAATGACAACTTGTTGGCTTCCAAGTTCCTTCTCAATTTATCAATTATATTATACATTAATTTTCCCATCTGTCGGATCTTGTTTTTCTAATTCAGTAATAACCAATTTCAGAGGTCCAAGTAGGTGAGCCAGAATATACAGAACCCGTTTAGATGATTGTGATAGCCACACCTATTTGATAGCATACTGTATAAAGATTAGATACTCAAAAATGCAAATATAAATAGATCTGAAGAGTAATAGAAATTAATTAATTTGGACCGACCAATTAGGGATGCCACGAGTCTTTGGCACCATCAAATTTGGTCGGTAATCCGTAACTGTAAGCAGGCTAAGGTTCATGAACCTGTTAATTACAGTCGACTCAATTAATATATAAACCATTCCCCACAATATTATGCAATCTAAATAATGGAGCCATTTGAAAAATTTTCAAGTTTAAATAAAACTATAGAATCCTAGGCATCTAGAAATGAAAAGATTGTTCATTGCCATCGGTGCTGTCTTTTTTCCTTGCTTCAAAATATATTAACGAACGAGTATTCCCAGCGGACCATGTCTTGGCCTGGCTAGGGGAGGATTAGTTTAAGACTCTAATTATTTATTAATTGATTAAATCATACTTTGGTACATACATATGCGCGCATTGGAATAGATGAATATTTGGTAGTATTTAAATTGGCGGATTTAAATTTCGTTTTTAGTGTTAAAATATCATATCTTAAATCTCACATTTAAAATAAAAAATATAAATGATGTGTTGAAATTTGAAACAAAAATGAAAAATAAAAAGTGATGAGTTTATCTCTATTTTTCAATTGATGAGAGACAATAACAAAAATGAAAAATATATATATATACAAAAGTCATAAAAACATCAATAATAAAAATACAAAAAACAATAAAAGATTTAAAGTAATTGAAATTTCAAATGATTAAGATATATAGAGAATTTAAAATTAAAAAGGAATTATAATAAAACATAATTTTAATTTAAATTTATAATTTTTTTGTATATTCAGATTTAAATTCAAATCCTCATTAATTTTAACGCACCATAAATGTCTTTTGACTCTTACGTACCTATACAAACCCCGCTAATAATGTCAAAACAACACACATGTAACAGCTTCACCCGCATCAAAACATGTCTAATGATCTGAAATTAGAGGTAAAGCGTTCTATTAGATCTATATATATAACATCACGTGGTCGGTTGGTCTTCTTTTTTCAGTTTTTAATTAGTGAAAACCTAATTATGATTTGGGTATACATGATAATCGGATTTATTTACAGGGATTATAACCTTTGATGATTGGTAAATTATATCGCAATTAAGCCTCGCGAGCAGGGGAGGAAAGGCGCATTCTGGCACCTAATTATAATGAGAAGAAAACCAGGGAATGAAATTAACAAAATAACAAAAGAAAAACCTGTTTAGAAGCTAAACAAGGCGATGATGATGATTAGTTGTAAATTAATTTTCAAAAGTTCCAGTATTGAGAGACATGAAATGATTAGCATGGTTTAGCCATAATTAATTATCATGACAGATGAGCTGCAGGCAGATGATGAGTGTGTGTGTGTGTATGTATATATATATATATGTATAGCAGCCCTCCGGTATCAGAAGCGTGGTAATTAAAGTGCTTATGTCACATACTTGCAATCTACACATACTCTCCTTAACTGAATCCTATACTTGACATTCCACATTTGTCCCTTTCTTTTCTCATTGGACTCCTCACTCACTGCCTCATACGCTATTACGAGAGCGCTTACAGTGTACACACACTCCCCCCCCCCCCCAAATCCATTGACGTAAATAAAAACAAATAAAACTATTAAAGTTTAATTTTCCTCCCCTAAAGATTAAAGGGGTTTGCTTGAAAGGCACCCCAAATCGATCTTATCTGATAATTCAAACGGGATAGCACATTTCTTTAATAAACGGAAATGGACTGAATAAGGGGGTTGACATGCTTTTAACGTGCACTTTTGCTTCACTGGCTTATGTAAATTTTTATCCACGTCTCCCCATCAGCTGGTACTTGGCTTTATTATTCTACTAAGTGTAATAATTTTTATTTTCTCTTTTTTTTTAATAAAAAAGGGAAAAGAGTGAAACCGACTTATCAGAACGTTAACACCAACCTTACTTGAACTCCTAGTTTTAAAACTTTCCCTACACTTTTCCTCTTTAGCAGTTACCACAGATCTGCCACTAATTTCCATCTCCAATCCTAACCTAACTTTCTTTTCTTTTCTTTTCTTTTTTCTTTTTGGATACCGTCTGATAGATAAGACGACGCTAATCTCTGCTCACTCGCATGCACCTCTACTCTTGAAACCTAAATTTAATTCATAAATAACAAATTCAATAACAAAAGCATGTTTAGTTGTGAGTGAATTAATTAAGCTGAGGGATATAGAGAGAGAGAGAAGTAAGTAACACCCAACCCAACTGTGGAGAGAGAGAGAGAGAGAGAGAGAGAGAGAGAGAGAGAGATAATAACAGGTAGGAAGAGAGGAAAAGTGTGGCGAAGATGGGAGCGTGGGAGTGACGTGAAACTGAAAGCGCGTGAGAAGTTTCCTTGTGAGTAACACTTCGAAGGTTGGAAACGCAAGGAAGATTTTTGGGGTGCCAGGCTCATTGAGAGTTAGCTGTTATATATAACGAAGAGGAGGGACGGCTTCTTCTTGGACCCCTCTCCCATATATATATATATATATATATACTCTTCACTCTACACCTTTTCTTCTCACTTCTCTCTCTCTCCCCCTCCCTGAGCGCACAAACACTTACATACACATATATAAGTCTCTTTCGTCTCCGCGCGAGCTTGCTAACATGGAAGGTGCGGAGGAATTGGAGCTCGCGGGGCCGTCTAAAAGCCATGCCTCCGTTACGCACATCGCCAAGGGCAAGCGTACCAAGAGGCACAGGCCCTCCTCGCCCTGTGCTGTTGTCGCGGCCATGGCCTCTAGCTCATCAAGCGTCTCTGGCGAACACATCAGCGCCGGTGGAGATTACGGCTCCATCTCGTCCACCACGACCACTCATAATTATGATGAGAGCACCGAGGAAGAGGAAGACATGGCTAACTGCTTAATTCTCTTGGCCCAGAGCGGGGATTCTCATCATCTCAAGCACCGACCTCAATCTCAAGTCGCCAGAACCCATCCGGGAGGCAGCCGGAGATTCGTCGAGACGCCCACCGTCACTGCCGGTGCCGCTCAAGTCGGTTTGTTCGTGTACGAGTGCAAAACGTGTAACCGCAGCTTTCCTTCGTTTCAAGCGCTGGGCGGGCACAGGGCAAGCCACAAAAAGCCTAAGCTGACGTTAGAGGAGAAGAAACAGCCGCCGCCGCCGCCAATACCGCCGCAACTTATCAACAGTTATGGGATTGAAGAGGGTCGGATAAAAAGCAGCCCCCAGATTTCTCTTCAACTCGGCAGCAGCATGAACGGAGTCGCATCGATCAACAAGGCGAAGATTCACGAGTGCTCCATATGCGGGTCCGAATTCACGTCTGGGCAGGCACTGGGGGGCCACATGAGGAGGCACAGGGCATCCATGACCGCTGGCGCGCCCCAGGGGAGTCATGACATCGCTGCAGCTGAAGTGAAGCCAAGAGTGCTGGCGTTGGATCTAAACCTGCCGGCGCCGGAAGAGGATCAGCGGGATTCCAAGTTCGAGTGCAGAGCGAAAGAAAAACCACTGGTGCTGTCCGCTCCGTCTCTGGTGGACTGCCATTATTAGGCCAGGGGGAAGAGAAAAACAAGTTATAATTAATTATTGTTTATCAGGGAGGTTAATGATGGATGAATGTGAATTATTAGCGTTATTTATAATTTACAAATACCCGTAACTATGGATTCTTTGGTTTATGATTATAATTAATTAATTAATAATAATAATCGCCATTTTGACAAACGAGCAGTACGGTAGTGGCGGAACATATACACGAATGGGAATACTTTGAGTGAGCAAGTGGCTAGTGTTGATGGTTGCCTTTCATTCACGGAAAGTGAAGGAGCGATGGGGCATCTTTTCTTTTCGTCAGTTTTTATTTAATATATATTTTGGGCGTGCATGGATGGAGTTGTAGCGTTGTTGGTTCTTACACGAGAGAGAGAGAGAGAGAGAGGTGCTAGCTAGGGTTTGGCAGAAGCAACACCACAACAAAAGAGGTGGATTAGGTTCCTTTTGGGTGCTATTCATTGTAATTGTACTAATTATAATAAAAGCTAAAAGATATCTCTCACACTCGGAGCGTCTCTTTCTGGGATCACCCACACTCCCACGCTCACACTATTCCATTTAATGCACGGAATAAAGGATCATGGATTAAATGCCACCGCATGCCATATGTCTCTCTCCACCTCTCAGGACAGTCC